>NC_063044.1:20834636-21134636 GCF_018812025.1 Megalobrama amblycephala
CGGTAAATGTAGGCTTGTCGGTGATGCGTGATTCATGCAGTAATAACTATTACAACACGATTTTTTAAATTTACCACCTGCGTACACAGTTTGTAATAACACAATAACCATAACGCGTTGTTCATTATAAACGTGGGATTATGAATTATATTGAGAACGTCGTACATAGAAAGCGTGCCGTAATGTACCCTGAGTGTAAACTTTAGCCGCATTCATCGTGAAGCGTGCAAGCGATTTGCAAAGATTAATATAAAGGTTAATAAAACGTTACACTCACTTCTTCTGGAGGTGCAGCAGGAACACGAATAGTTGGTACCGATCCTTTTTTCAGGAGCAGCTTCTTAGCAAAACCTGCTTTATACTGACCCTCGTTTATAAAGCAGTCTGGTGAGAAATGATTTGCACAAACATGAAAGCATTGACGTTGATCGGGGGGAATATTCCCTTCAAAAACAAAACTCAGTCACTGCGTCTTCAGCGGTTCGGATATTGGAACATCAAAATGACTGCTGTGTTTGTCATTACACCCAAGAACAGAACACCACAATCGCTTAGACGCCATTCTGCTCGAGCGTATCAACAGCTCGCTCAGGACAGGTCTGTGTTGAAACGCTGCTGTCAATTAACAATCGTGGGAGGGGCGTCCGACCATGTGACGTCACACGGTCAGACGGCTCGATTTGAGACGGCTGAAAACATATAAGGAGATTTAAAAAAAAACACTGGATGGATTTTTATCATTATAGGATGGCTGTGTACAGGCACTGCCAACACACATTTCAGTACAATCAACTTGTAAATGAAAAATATATCTATAGAAAACTTTAAATGTCTACTTTTAAACAAAACAATTCAAAATGAAAAGAAATAGGCCACTCTCTGGTTATGCAATCCCTATGAAATGTGTATTTCTCTCTAGGTGCGTCCACTACTGCAAAGATGGTGAGTCAATCTCAGCTGACACTCCTCATTTTTTCAGCCGACACTGACAAAAAAAACACCAGTTTATTAATAAACAATTTAAATGTCTCCTTGCTATTTTTTAAACATTCATAATTATATTTTTGCCGGTTTATGGCTAGCTTTATGTGCGTGTGATTGCAGAATAAACACTCATTATGGTTTAGTATTCTATCCAGTATATATTTAAGTTATTAAATCAATATAAATGTGCAATTTTTCGACTAATTGCTTAAATGAACAACTAGTAGTAGTCTAGAAAAAACGTATTTCTCACCGAACCGAGTCCATTGAGATCATCAATAAATGCCTCAGGGCCAACAGTGTACAATGTTATCTTAGTAAATACTACTAAAAATGACATAATTGAATAATGACATATTGAATAATAAAGCTCCAAAAAGTGTTTTGATTTAAACCTAATTCAATAAAGATAAAACTTCAAAACTTCAATAAAGATAACTATACATGCTATACTTGTCATGACCATCAAGGTGTGGGGGCGCTGCAGTGCAAATTCCACTCATGTTTAGTACAAAAGCAAAGAAAGCTGACCTCAGGCCTGTGTCAAGGTAAGGCATGTTATTCGCAATTATATGTTGTGGCTGGGTTGTTATAGGTCTGCGTGACACTCGCTGTATTAAACCTAATTTAACGGAGGGATTTTGTTATTCTTCTGTAGCCTGACGAGTTGTTCTTGCGAACTCAAAGACAGCCTGATGCTTTGACTATTTGTGGGTGGCTGTTTGTTGTTTTACCTATCAATTTGTGTCGATAATGTATAATAGGGTAAATCCTATATGCTTGCATAAAGCAAGTAGTGTACAGAGTCGTAGCTGTTATGTATCTTTCTATTCTAACTCATTGTAAGCCTTTTGAGGCACGTGCACGAACCCAGTGTGGTTCATCATTGAAGATGACGTTGACTGCTAGAGTTGGTATCACGGGATGTGCTAGGTCGTACCTCCGGATTAACGTTAACTCCTGGATTCTTTGCATTGATGTGGTACTTTAGAGTGGACGAACTCCGGTGATATGCAAATTCCTTGCTGCAGAAAACTTTCAATCAGGCCGTTTTTTATAAGTAAATGTTCCAGTCAATGATCCAGGCAGCGCCAGCGGGTTCTCGTCTCCCTCCTTCATTTTACAGTCGAATGGTGGCTAGAACGGCTCCAGGTTCAAAGGTCAGTACGGAATGGATTAATCTGCGTTATTTTTTTAAAGCGTTATTTTTTCTCAGATTAATTAATCAAAATTAACGCATTATTTTGATTATATTATTAATATTATTATATTATTAATTAAAGTGCTGATCATAACCAACTGTTTCATTAAAGCTGCAGTCCGTGATTTTTATCGCCATCTCTGTTATGCAACAGTTATCTGTACGTGCGTTGTGCCTCGGCACAGCTCGTCAGCGCGGATGAATCTAATGTTTGCTGTCAGTCACCGCACCGGTGTGGATACTGCACTTCAGAATCACAGATTCTACGTCTTGAAAGTTTGACCAATATAAGAATTTTCACTGGAAAATGTCATCTGAACAAGTAAGTAACATTTCTGCCACTTTTGTTCTGACCTACTGAGTAAAAAAGCATTAGGCCTACAATAAATCACACTGCCAATGATGATTAAATCTAACGATCGCTTAGCTCGGATCATGCCAAACCGTGCAAATTATTAATCTAGCGTTAGCGTCAGTTCTGGCAGGTCACGTCAGTCAAGCTTGCATCAGCTGACTCCCAGGTGACTTGCGTCTACCTATAGGAATACGACGCCTATTACGGCATCTATATATAAGCTCCTCAGTATTATCAGCAGCTATTGCATTTCTCAGGAGCAAATTACCCTCCTCCATCCCCAGCTCCTCCTCTCTTCAGCCAGGATTGGCCTTATTATTTCCCCTGAATCAGACTAATTCTTGAAAAATGTGCATGTTAAATCATGACATTTAATGATATCTGCATGTTGGTCCTGTTCTGTTTACCCTGGGGGGGTTATTGCTGCTCTCCCTGCTCTTATCCATGCTAGGCTGCATGGATGCGCAGGGAGTTCTTGCCCAGAACAGAACCACTCCCTTGAAGTGAAAATAATATTTACAAAAGTTTACAACAGTATGGGTTTTGGGCAAACAAATCAGATTCATAGTCAAACAGGCAGAAATCAAATAAACCGGGTAATCAGAAATAGTAACAATAAACAAACACTCACAATCTTCTAATACACTCACAATCTCTCTGGCACGACACTCAAACAACGACGAAACGAACAGTATAATCAGAAAGTCAATGGAAGCGAAGAAAAATGGCGATAGCACAAAGTCAACAAGGCACGAGGCAAAGGCGTTTGGGGCGGCCCTTAAGTACAGGTCAGGTACTTAGCTGGACCAATCAGTTTTTCCTGAACGGTAACTGGAAACCACGCCCACCTGGAACACAGACACGACTATACATACAGAAAGAGTATACACAGACAATGACAAATGAAAACAGACAAAATACCTTAGGGTCTTAACAAAACTAAAAGAAAACAAACTATATAAGAGACAACCTAATGGCTAGCATTTCTCATTATAGGCCTACATAAAAAACTCAGCTCAGTGTTAGCATTTACTTTGCTTAAATTCGATGCAAATAAGAATCGCCTACATTTATTTTCTGTATTATTACTGTACAATTATTACTGTAATTTCAGCACTGTGATTACGAATTCGTTTATCCACAATATTTCAGTTGAATTCATCTGCTTCCACAGCTCTCAACAAACTGCAGCAGATTAATACTTGAAAGAATGAACTGACACATTTACTTTTGAATTTTTTAAAAGTCTGTGATTGTAGTGACACTTAGCAATAAAAGGCAGCAAACACACGTCCCAAAGTATTATTATATTATAAAGTATTTTTCTGTACCTGTAGCTGTATGAAGTTACTAAAGTGTCCTGTGTGGTTGCTAGGCATGATCTTGGTGGTTGCTAGGGTGTTGCTATGTGGTTGCTAAGGTGTTCTGATTTTTTGTTGGGTGGTTGTCAGGTTGTTCTGGGTGGTTGGTAGTTGTCACAGATGGTTTTTATGGCGTTCTTAGCATGTTATTAACATGTTTTAACACTTAGTTGTTTAAACAGCATTTCAGCTTTTTCAAGCCAACTTAATAATGTTGCAGCAGCTTCTGTGCTTTGCCTCCTAAAATACACTTGATTCCAAGATCTTTAACAAATCTCTATTCTACACTCATAAATTATAATTGATGTGACACTATGTGAAGTTAATAAACGTAATTTCGGGAGGAGTACGCCCATCTAATCTTCCAATTAATACCGAGGTATAAAACCAGCATCTTACCTCTTCCTGTTGTTAGTTCTTTTGGCATCCCTCCTCCTCCCCTTCTCCTCCTTTTGTACTTATTTTTGCCTGTTATAGGGGGGCAATCAGAGCTCGAGTAGGATATTCTTTCCGAGCCCCTCTACAGCAGACAGCAAGCCAAATCTGTTTACCACTTACGCTAAGATTATATGGGCACACAAACTCGTGAAAATAGAACTAAATCAAGGTGATTTCCATTGACAAACAGAGATTGAGAAAAGCACAGATACACACACACACACACTGATCTGTGTTGCACACTTTTATTCTGACATGACATTTCAGGTCACAGTATTAATGTAATGAAGAGACTCTATAACATCTGATTCATTATCAGCTCAAAGCATTATGGGTAGAATCTCTCTGTTCTGATTCATCAAATCAGTTTCACTGAAGATCCATAATAAACCCTAAACCCAGGATAGAGCGGTTGAGTGAATGTGGTCTGGACTGTGTGGATGAGGCTCATTGTGTCTCCAGAGATGCTGTAGAAGGACAGGGTTCCTGCACTGTGATCCACATACACTCCTATTCTCCTGATGATGGGCTTTACAGGGAGAACTCTCTCTATGTTTTTGTGTCTGAATGAGCAACTGGAGTAAGAGCAGATCAAACTCCAGGACTGATCATTACGTCCAAACACACACTCTTTATCCCATCTCATCCTGCAGATGCTCTTATATGACACTGATACAGACACACCACGTCCACTCCACTCAATCTCCCAGTAAGAGCGTTGATCACTCACACTCTCTCTACACAACACCTGAGAAAGATCAAATCTGTCTGGATGATCAGGATACGACTGAGTCTCTGGCCAAGTGTTAGTAACCACTGTGTTCCCCTCAGACAGAAGGAGGTCTTTATTCACTGTGTTCAGATCCGGAGTGAACCGATGGGAATCTGATGGAGATAAAACACATCACAATCAGGAATGACCAATCTGATCTTTAAATGTATCTTAACTCTTCATGTTCAGTGTTTCAGCAGTGTCTCAGTACAGTTGAGCAGATATCCTGTGAAAATCATCATTTACATGATCAAGTCTAAATCTCTTCTGTTGTGTTTTATTTCTTCTTCTCCAGGAAGAACATGAATACACTCAGTGAGTTTCTCTGCTTGTTTTCTCAGTGACTTACATTGTAGGAAGTCACTCCTGGTCCAGGAAACAATGTCTGTGGAAATCAAGAGACATGAAGAGTGTGATTATCATGTCAGCAGACATGTTCACCAGATTGAACCAGTTTCACCAGTTTTACTCTCATTCTGCAACTTTTCCATCCTTACAATAGCAACATTATGATTTCACACTGGTTATGCCTCTCAGATAATCTACCAGCAACAAACAAAAGCCTGATATTAATTGTTATTATTATATGATCTACAGTTCCATAGATGTTTAATAAAGAATATAAACTACATTGTTTAGAGTTGTAAATTATGTAAAATAACTAAATTATAGGATCAGATCAGGGTCGAGATCTTACTGCACTGACTCCATATTCAACAATGAACAAATTCAAGGCAACAATGGCTGGAAAGATATATTTTTAAAATGTTTTTTTTTTTTTTTTTTTTTGTATGATCTACATAGGGCCCTAAATGTTTAATATAAAATATTTCATATGAAATTATACAATATAATATAAGGTTCCAGTTTAATAATACAAAAATACAGAAAATGTATTTTATTTATATAAAAAACTACATTCCTTGTGTACATTTACAACTTGAGCGCATCTCTCTCCGTCTGTGACGCACACAAGAGCGTCCTTCAAGTTAAACGACTCAGTCACTGTTATGACAAACTGTTGTGTGAAGTGGAAATATGCTCATGACTTTCAATTAGTAACATTAACAGAGTAAATAAAATAAAGGTAAAATGTAAGTAATTCAATGCAGAAAAGCATCTCTTAAAGGCTCTGTATACTTCAAGCCATTCAAGTCATTCTTCATTTAGAGGTAAAAACCTTTGCAGTAAGGACTTGATATTCATGATATTGTCTTGTTGATTTGGCTTGTGACTGACAGTGTAGGCTATATCTCACAACTGTAACTTTGTCTTTATTATTACTTACTTTATGTAACATTTATCATTGTGTCTGTAAAACACTTGAAGAAAATGGCTGATAAATTAGTTTACTTCAAATGTTTACTTGCATAACTGTAAAACTATGTATGAAATATTAAGAACTGTTGCATCACTCAAGCCATTGTGGATAGATAGATAGATAGATAGATTTTAACAATTTAACACATTGCTAACATGAAATAGCATATCATTAACATGTTTTAACACACTTGTTTGCATGTATAGTATATTTAGAAATGTGTGACTTCAGTGGAATTTATTTCCATTTCAGAAATGACACCAGAAAGAGGTGCTACCAAAATGGAGAGTGTGATGTTGAAATGCATTCGGACACCATTACAGGTGAACACTGGACATCGTTTCTTTGACAAAGTTTTCATTCTGTTTTGTATTTAATATTTTATCTTTTTATTTTTAATAAATTCTAATTCATAAAAATATGACTGTTGGGTGATTATTATTATTCATTGATATTTACTGTTATAGTGCTATGTAAGTAATCCGCACTCCAAATGAACCCTTAGTTGTTCTGTATATTTTTTCTGACTGTAAGTGTAAATGCTGAAATTCTGCTCCCAACTAGGCCCAACGTTGCAATATTATGTTATAGGCCTATTTTTAATTCAAACTGGCCAAATTAGACAAGTTTATTAGTTTGACTGATTTTTTTTTTTTTTTTTTGTATAACATTTCTGACCTAAAGCAAATATGAAATGTTTATTTTACATGCATTTTACATATAATATCTCTTATATCTCTAATAATATCTCACTTGACTTAACTGAAACATTAGAGCAAAGAGGATATACAGAAAATGTGCTGGGCAAACTAATTAAAGTAGTGAGAACAAATGGGTTACTTAACTTTTTCATTTTGAAAATATATTAATAAATGTGTAACCGTATTGAAAAATGTTTCTCATTTGACTGTATTTTGTGATAGCTAATATAATCTCCTTCCAATGATTTACTATATAGAGAACTGGATTTCTCATGATATTATCATTAAAAAGTGAGGCCACCACCCTACCATATTGGTATTCCCTATACCAGTGGTTCCCAAAGTGGGGGTCGCCAGATGATTTCCAGAAATAAAAATATATAAAAAAAATAATGATTAGAAATAGCAGATTTTATCAATAATTGTAACAAAAATCTAAAAATAGTAGTTAAATAAAAAAAAAAAAAACATGCAAATAAAAAAAGCCATCAACCTTTCTATTTTCCTTCCCCTCGATCATGACTCCTGAGGTGATTACAACAGATTAACGACATAATAGCAACAGCATCAGTTGTAGCAGGTCAATTTACAGCACCATGTTAAACATTCACAACATTCATGTGCACATAGGTAATTCTTTAGGCTTTAAGATTTGGATATTATTTTTGTTGAAATGAAACGTTGGTTAATATGGACCAAAGGCAATGCAGGGAGGCCAGCGGAGGAGAGTGGAGGAGCACCACCGTCATGCCTTGGCAGTTCATATGCGGAGCAGTACGCGCTATTGTGCTTTCACATATGATGTGTTTGCACTGCGCAACTGATCCATGGGTGCTTATCACAAACACAACATTTACTTATTTTTATTTCAAATCCAAAAATTGTTACTGAACGTGGCATGTCAGCATTGCTATTCTCTTTGTATAGGTCTACACTGTATTTCATAGATGTCACATTTAAACGCACTACATTTAAACATTTTATTCAATTCATTACTTTAGATTTATATAAAGTAATACTTTTGATTTTTTTATTACGTTGCTCATGCAAGTGGCAAAACATTTAAACATAAGCTGTATGTTAAAATCACAAACATTTTAAAGTAAAACTAAAAGTTGACAAAAACAGCCGACTCGTCTTTTCTTTCCTTTAAAATCTTTTTACAAGAAATCCATCAGGTCATAAAGAATTTTGTTTTTCCACCTTCACGAAGAGACGAGTGCTAGTCTCCTTGTTCACCTAAATGCAGGTAACGTGCCCGTTTCCTTGCTTTACCCGAGGCAAAAAAGCCATGTGTTGACAGTGTAACAGAGACTGTATGTGTCTATGGTGAAATTACTAGTTTTTCGCATCAATACATGTTTATTTATTATTATTTATTTATCATTTTAATTCAACGTGGTGCAGCGCAGCAAAAATAGACTGCGTATATGATTGCTGCGCTGTGCCCTTGTGGAACGCACTGCTGGACTACATCCATGTGCTGTGGTGTGCAGTGTGAATGCCCTTATCCGTTAATATGGGCATGGGAAAAAATATGCAACGCATACGCACTGCAAACAGAGTATGTGTGAAACAGGCGTTACTGCGTGTGCGTCATTGTGCACATTGTTTGTATACCTCCAAAGATAGTGGGGGTCGTGAGTCTCTGGCATTGTTATTTTGGGGGTCGTGGGCTGAAAAGTTTGGGAAGCCCTGCCCTACACCAGGGGTCGCCAAGTAAGTTTGGCATCGGGCCAAAATAAAAATTTGCCACTAGATGGTGGGCCAGAACATAGTCAAAGGATAATTTAAGAAAGTAATTGAAAAATGCAACTAGAATTGCCTGTGACTAGACGTGCTGATATTCGGTAATACAATATATCACGATAATGAATATGAATGATATTGTTATCCTGGGCACTTAAAATAGGGTGGATAATTATTTATTACGGATTCATTCATTCATATTCATGCATTTTATTAATATTTCATGTTAATCATTTATGGCTTATGATTTATTAATATTACATTTGATTTCATATATTCATGTTCTATATTCAATTGTTCTTCAAAGTGTTCCAATGTGACAGGTCATGTTGACACATTTGTGGTTAGATATTGAAAGGGTTCCCAAACTATTCAGCCCACGACCCCCAAAATAACAATGCCAGTGACTCGCGACCCCCACTATCTTCGGAGGTATACAAACATTGTGCGCAATGGTGCACACGCACTAACGCCTGTTTCACACATAGGCCTACTCTGAGCATATGCAGTGTGTTTTTTTTTTTCCCTTGCCCATATTAAAGTCCCCCTGTAGTCAATTATTTTATCCCTTAAAAATCATCTTTGATCACCAAAATGACATAATTAAAAATAAATCAAGTGAAAAAAAATTCTTCATGCCTTAAAATAGATTGAATGTAATTCTACAACCTTGCCTCATTTAATATACACGGAACAATGAATATGCAAATTAGACCCGCCTCCACTCACGCCAGGTCTAAGAGTCTACTGTTGCTGGTGTGACGATTTGTTGTTCCCTTTCGAAAGGGAACTCAACTCTGCATTTACTGCATATGGGGAACCGTCACTCGTGACAGGTGTCTGAATGCCAAAGAATCACAACACTCCAATCCTATTGGCCGGCGACAGCCTATGACTAGGGCTGGGCGATATATCGCATGCAATTGTCACGCGCATTTCGTCAGTAAAGCCGGTTCCCTGATTACCGCTAAATCGCCATCACCTGCTTTTAAATGGAGCGGCATTTAATAGACAGAGCCGTAGATCACTGATAAGCTACGCAATATCGCGTTCATTATCGCAGATGAATCGCCTTCGATAATGAACGCGATATTGCGTAGCTTATCAGTGAACTACGGCTCTGTTTATTAAATGCCGCTCCATTTGAAAGCAGGTGATGGCGATTTAGCGGCAATCAGGGAACCGGCTTTACTGACGAAATGCGCGTGACAATCGCATGCGATATATCGCCCAGCCCTACCTATGATGTCATCATAGCGCAAACCCGGAGGTATAAAAGGGGAAACAGTCAGTATCTTCTCGTCTTTCGGGACTGTTCTGTCTATGCCATTGTTTTTCAACACCGGTAAGGAATTACTCTATATATGCCTTACAAACGTTCAGGAGAGTGTGTTCATCCGTGTCCCAGGTTTTTGACACTTGATTTACATGTTTCTGGCGTTTTTTTCTGTCTGGAGAGAAGCACACATAGACAGTGCTTGAGGGCGCCGTCTGTGTGTGTGAGTGTGTGTGTGTGTGTGTGTGTTTGTCTGTTGTTCACTGTGAGCGTCTCCCTATCAGGAAGAGCTGTCCGCATCTGTGCCTGGTGATTCTAGCCCCGTGTGTGCTGTGGCAATATGGCGGCTGCAATCATAGGGCTCGCAGGTGAGCTCGTTGGGAAGTTTGAGAGAGTTGTATTCTCTCTCTGCTTCCCCAGGGCTGACGAGGATGAGTGGATGACTATGACGTCCGTGTTAGACGTCATCGCGTCCGATAGTGAGCGCTCCTCTGGCTGCTGGGTATGTGGAGCTGCTGTGTTTTTGGGTCGCGCTTTTCGGCAGGCTGGAGCTGCCGTGTGAGCGTGTTAAGAAAGGGGCCGCGCGGATGACTCGACGAATGGTTCCTTTCTGTCCATAAATGCTGCAGCTCCCATAGACTTTCCATTCCTTCCTGATCTCTTTGTTTGCGATTGGGAGGGCATGGAAAACCCTCTAGCCGTTCAGATTTAGATCTGAGCCCAGACAGATTGGAGGAGGAAGAAGCGAGAGTGAGATGGGTGATCGATTTTAAACACCATTGCGTTTGTAATCGATCCCCCGCTATTTAAAGGGCCATTTATATCTACACTCTCCTCTTCTTCTTTCACCTCCTATATATATAATGTATATGTATTTATATGAATGTATATATTTTATATCATGCTCAGATACTTCTTATGGTCAGACCGATGGCTGGGCCCATAGTGATTATTTCTGTTTTCCCACTTTTTCGATTTGATAGTGAGAGGATCTTTTAGGCTTAAAAGAACCCTAGATTCTATCCTTATTCATGTAAATAAGGGAGTATTAGGGATCTTCTGTCTTTTAGCCACAGGAAGATGAGATGGGTCTATTTTATGTTTTAAAATAAAACCGTGTTTCCCTGTATAGTTTTTCTGAGCATGTAGTTTATCAGGAGGCTGGCCCATCTCGAGCTGAGGCTCTGAGACCAAGCCAGAGGTCCAGTATGGCCGCTCAGGCACCTCCTCCTTTTGGAGCAAGGCACAGAGATGGCTGGACTCGAGGAGGAAGAAGTAGGTTTGGAGGAGGTGATCGATCACATACACCAGTAGCGTCTGTGATCGATTCCCTCTCATTGCGAGGGCAACTTTGCATTTGCCCTCGCCTCTTCCTCCGCCTCCTGAGGTTATTGGGTAACATGCTCAGGTGCTTCTTTAACAGTTAGGCTGACGGCTGGGCCTTTGATAATATTTTTTCTAAAGGCTGCCTTGTGGCTTGATAGTAAAAGTGCTTTTAGGCTTAAAAGAACTTTTGGTTTCATCCTTCTTCATGCATGAAAATAAGGAGGAAAAATCTTTGTTCTGCGAGCCACAGGAAGGTAAGCTGGGTCCATATTTTTGTTTATAAAAAGTGTAGACCTTGTTTTTCCTGTAGAGCTTTCCTGAGAATGTAGTCAGTAAAGTTAGAAGGGGTTCTTTTGGGCAAAATAACTGTATCATTAGGTTGGCTAATTTTCAAAACATGCAGGCCGCTTTATGGCCGCTATTTTGTAGCCTCCTATGTTGGAGTAGCTTCTCAGCTAATACTGTTAGTTTGGTTTGAGTTAGCACTCGTCGCTTCAGTTATTTGTGTGCAGGTTGGCTTGTAGTGCTTAATTTTCTCCTCATGTCTGAGAAGTGAAAAAAGTTTAAAGTGAAGCCCAGGCTTTCCTTGGCCCAGTAGGCCTTAGCTAGCGGCTAGGCTAGAGCTAGGTTAGGTGTTTGTCTATTACATCACCCTTATTATCGCTATCCCTTGTAAGGTTGTATAGTTCCTAGTTCTGGCCTCCTCCTGAGGGAGTTGTTAGGCCGTATGCCCATTTCCCCTCGGTTATTATGTAGGTGCTATGGCTGAGGTTAACATCTAAGGTTATAGGCTGTTATTAGCCCTCCTGGTGCTGCTTTTCCCAGGTGGTAGGCCCTTATCTTTGAGGAGTTATGCAGTGTTGCTAGGCCCCACTTTCTATAACTTTGTCATACCTTACAGGTGCTGGTCATATAATTTGAATATTATTAAAAAGTTGATTTATTTCTCTAATTCCATTCAAAAAGTGAAACTTGTATATTATATTCATTCATTACACACAGACTGATATATTTCAAATGTTTATTTATTTTAATTTTGATGATTATAGCTGACAACTAAGGAAAATCCCAAATTCAGTATCTCAGAAAATTAGAATCATACTAAAAGAACACATGCATCCCCCCAGAGAACTTACAGGTTCATATTCAAGACCATTTACACCTGTTCCTGAACAATGCAACAGGCATCCCCCCCAAAAAATCCAGAACATTAAGAGCCTAATGCTATAAACTGCTACTTGGGCAACACTAATAAAAAAAATCTCAGGATCATTTAGAGGTTAAAAAACAAACAATAAACTACAAAGATACAGGGAGTTTCAGATACTGCTCTAGATGATGGAGTTTCAAATTCCACATACAATTTATTCCTGTTTAATTATGGTATAAGCTAAACTAAGTACTAACTTAGTTATAATGAATCATCTAACAGTTTAAATTTCAATTTGTGACCATGTGAGAAGTGCAGTGTGAAATAAATAAACTTTTTGATGATATTCTAATTATATGACCAGCACCTTTATAATGTCTTCCTGTGAGCCCCTTGAATTATATTCAAGTTTGAGCATATGGTGCCAGTGTTTAGCCTCCGTTCTCAAGGGTTCAGCACAGATCTACAGATCTGTCTCGTGAAAGCATTTATCCTGTTTGGATGGCATGTATTACAAAGCATTTATTTTTACTTTGGGTTCTAAGCCTTGGCCCTACATATTTATATATATGTGAGCTTACTCTAGTGCTGCCACAGGTTGGCACCTGTTTCTATGATAGAGGCTAATCATAGCCTGCTATCTAAGAACGTGGTGTTTTGTTGTACTCCCCGGCTAGGGTTTGTGTTTCACTGAGTGCATCACCTGTTGGATTGCACGCTCAGGTTGAGTGTAGAGAGTCTTATTCTGGTTAGAATTAGAGATATCTCTGTTAGCTCCCAGTCGATCATAACCACAGCAGCTGTTTTACATATACTGCTAAGTTTGTTGGCTCTTTATTGTTAGCCTCCTTCTAAGTACAGCTTGTATCTTGGGTGCTGTTGGTATGCATTTGCGAGTTTGCTCACGTATCATAGCACTGCCTCAGGCTTGTGCTCATGTTTGTTTGAGGTGGTAGGCCTTGTAGGCCTCCTTTAGACCATGTTAGGATATTTATTGTACCATGTAATTTTTGGTACATTGCCTGTTGGAATGTGTAGGCTTATCTCAGGTTGTTGTAGCTAGTCACCCACAATTATTTTGTTGGGTCTAGAGCTGGTCCCCTTCAGCTTGGTCCCTATTTATGACCACTGGCTGGCACCACATGTTGCTAAAAGTAGTAGGCCTTGCCAGGCCTCCTTTTCAGTTTTTCATGTTGGCACAGTTCAGCCTCAGACTCCAGAGGGTTAACAAAAAGCCAAGATTTACACTGGATAAATTAACAAAGCAGAGTAGTGACATGTAACCTGGCAAGTATCATCACTCACCAACTTGCAACTGTTACGTGCATATGTTGCGGTAGAGACGAAGCATGAGTGGATATCCACAATAATGTGTATTTAATGAATAAACTCAGATCAGGCACAAAACATACACACTAAACAACATTCAGAAGAGACAAGGAGTGAAGGGAGTGAGTCCAATATAAAGGGAGTGCAAATGAGGAAGTCCAGGTGATGATGATGAGTGATGATGGGGAGATGACGAGGGAAGTGAGTGCAGGTGTGGAGAACAGGAGGATTATGGGAATTGGAGTCCAGGAGACAAGGGATCTGTGACAGACCGCCTTGCTAAAACACACATATTTGGGAGATGCGGAACAGATAAAAATAACTATAATAATATTAAAAATATAATAAAAATAATATTATTGCTGGTGGGCCAGTTTTGGCCGTGTTCTATTGAATTAATAGGAAACTAGATTAAAAAAGAAATTTAAGGCAAACTTTAGGTTGACTTGACAAAGCCGGACCAGAAAGTTTGAATTAGTTTTAAAATCTTGAAGTTTGAAAGTTTTCAGTTTAAAGTAGTTAAAATTTGCTGGCAGATCAGAACACAATGAGCAATCCAGTCATCAGGGCCGGCCCGAGGCATAAGCGAACTAAGCGGCTGCTTGGGGCCCCCTGGCCAATAGGGGGCCCCCCAATCGTGTTTTTTTTTTTTTTTTTTTTTTTTTTTTTTACAATTAAATAACTTAAACAAGTGATATAAATGAATGAATGAATGAATGAATGAATACGAATGAATAAATAAATAATTCGAGACAAGAAAATTCTGATTTGCCGACAACTGCTGCTGTGTCTGCTAGCGTTTGAGTCATGTGCAATTGCGCATAGACACCTCGCGTGCATTGACAATTCGCGCCGGCGCGCAAGTGCACGTCACTGTAATAAATGTTATAAATGATAAGCCATGTCACAAAAAAGGATGTATCCCTCTGGTGCCGAAAAAAGAAAGAAGAAAAAGACAGAGGAGGAGAAAAAAGAGCAAGATAAAGGTATGTTTGCATAATTATTTACAGAATGTTTTGTGCAGCAGCACAAATTGTGCTCATGTCACTTGAGGTAGCAGCTAGTCATGACTCATGATCTTATATAAGCCATCACCAGAGCTAACGTTAAATCGCATTATTAATATACATTTATCTAGGTGTATTTCACGTATTGATTATAGATATCAGTTTAAGTTGAAAGGGATGCCATATTTCTTTATTTCTTTATTATTTATTTATTAATATGGTGGCGAGTGATGTAGCAGTGCTATCCTCGGTAACACTTTAGAATAATGGTCCGTCATTAATAAGTAACTATGCAGGAAGTAATGCAGGACTAATGAGTAGATCTACATTAACACTTGAGCTACTACTATTAACTAATATAGAAACAAGCTTAACTAATCAGTAAGTAATATCAAATTTAGGACAAAGATAGTTCCTTATTAGCTAATCAATAATTAGAGAATGACATTGGCATCAATAATAACTAATAGGTAACTATGAGAAATTATAAAGAATTACTAATTAATTACTAATCACAACATTAAAGTGTTTGAGATGTGAGCAATTGTCTTTTTTTTACTCTCAGTGTGGTCATAAAATGCATCATTAATTACTCAAGTGTTACCTAGTCACTATGCAGGAACTAACGTTACTAGTGATCAGGACCATTATTTTAAAGTGAAAAACATGTTTTTCACTTTAAAATAATGGTTCGTGATCAGTATTAGTTCCTGCATAGTGACTAGCTAACACTTGAGTAATTAATGATGCATTTTATGATTATATTCAAAGTAAAAATTATGACTGATTACATCTCAGACACATGCTAATGTTCTTTACAATTTGTCCATTAGTTAATAGTTATTAATGATGGTAATATCATTAGGTAATTACTGATTAGTTAATAAGGAACTATCTTCTAAATTTGATATTACTTACTGATTAGTTAAACTTGATTCTATAGTAGTTAATAGTAGTAGCTGAAGTGTTAATGTAGATCTACTCATTAGTCCTGCATTACTTCCTGCATAGATGTTTGTCTATTTTGGTTTTATTTAAAAGATTGCACATTTAATGCACATTTGCATTTGCTAATTATTTATTTCATGTTTTGTTACAGTTTGTATACAGAAGTTTAAGAATAAAGTATTTTAAGTATTGATTTTTTTATTATTTATTTTGTATTAATACATAACCTCACTGTATTCATTTATAATGTAACATTATAGTGTGACATTTGTGTCAATAATCTTCAACCACAGGTGACTTCACGTGGTGGGAGGGGGGCCCCCAAATCAAATGCTGCTTAGGGCCCCCAAGAGGCTCGGGCCGGCACTGCCAGTCATACAGATCAGTGTTTCCTTCATGTTCATAAATGCATTGTTGTTACAAATAGTGTCTACTCAAAGTCACAGAGTATGGGCATTTAATGTCAGATATAGGCTACTGTATTTAATCAATGCAAAAGCTTTGTGTATTTTAATTATGAGCCATTTATTGTTTTATTATTATATTTATGTTAGTATAACAGAGTTAGAATTGCAATTAGTTTAGTTGTGAATCTTCTGTAACCATGGTGTTGTGTCTGCTTAAAATGTTATGCTGGGTAAATATGCTCTGCCCACTAGGGGTCAGTAGTAACCTGAAGTGTTTTTGGAAAAAAAAAGAAGCAGAAAAAAAGGATGGTGTGTTAAGCTACTGCACACTTGTTACTGCTGCATTTTCTTTTATTAATATTAACGCAAAATACAACATTTTGGTGATGAGGATGGCAGCACTCAGTTTAACTACACCTGCTTTGTTCCTGCCATGCCCGGGTCAGCCCTCTGTACCGATACATACTTGGCAGAAGATGTTTGAAAACTATCTCGTCGCCATCGGTGCTTCGGGAGATCAGTGGCCGGAGGAGAGAAAGCGCGCCAGTTAACTACAATGCCTGGGTGAGTCAATACAGCCTTTACAGCAACAGACTTCCCTTATCAGTTAGAAATGAAGTTTCCAAAGAAGTTTGCTATTTGCAAACTGAAGGCATCATTGAAAGTGGGTGTCCCCTATTGTGGTGACAACAAAGGAAAACAGGGAAATTCGTTTATGTGTGGATTTGCAGGAGCCGAACCGGGCAGTAATAATCGACAACCATCCACTCCCACACATGGAGGATTTATTCACTGAACTGAAGGGGGCCACAATGTTTTCCAGCATCGACCTGAACAATGCATACCTCCAAACTGATGCATCACAAGGACAGCCGAGATCTAACGGCTTTTAGCACTCATGAAGTGTTGTTTCGCTTTCGTCGGGTACCATATAGCTTGGCCTCTGTGCTGGCAGCTTTTCAAAAAATGATGGTTACAATACTGAATGGCCTTCATGGGATTCAGAACTACTAGATGATGTAATTGTGTATGGACGCACTGCAGCTGAATATGATCGCAAACTGCAGGCTGTTTTAACAACACTACAGCATGTGGGTCTTACACTGAATTGAGCAAAATGCAAGTTCAGCTGCACAAGCCTCTCTTACTTAGGACACATCATTCCTCCGCAAGGTTTGCTACCCAATGACTGCCATATACAGGCTATATTGTAAGCACCAGCTCCCACTGACGCAGCCAAATTACGCTCATTCCTGTTATTCACGCTTTGTGCCAAATTACTCTTCGGAAGTGGAGCCTATAAGAGCATGCTTAAAGGACGGGGGTGTTTTCAGTTGGAGTGAGGCCGCACAGAAAAGCTTTGAGAAAGTGAAGGAGCTCATTGTGAATAGCCAAGCATTGGCAATCTTTGATCCAGCACTGCATACGCTGGTAACCTGTGATGCTTCGGATTATGGAATGGGGGCTGTGTTAATTCAGATTCTTGCTGACAGTTCTAAGCATACCATTGCCTTTGCCTATCGCTCACTCTCAGCAGCAGAGCGAAAATATTTGATTGTGGAGAAAGAGGCCCTAGCCTGCGTGTGGGCTGTGGAACGGTGGCAAACGTTTTTGTGGGGCTAACGGTTCACGCTTCGGACTGACCATCAGGCGCTAACTACCCTGCTGGCGACTAAAGGTATGGGGAGTCCTGGAATGCGCATTGCAAGATGGTCTGCACGCCTGTTCTGCTTTAACTACGAAGTGTTGTACAAACCAGGAGATGAAAATGTCACAGCAGATTGCCTCTCACGCCTACCCTTGCCTGTCTGTGAGGATGCCGATTCAACCATTGAACCTGATAGAATGGCATTTCTCTCTGCTGAACCCCGTGCTCATTCATTGGAGGAGTTCTCTAAAGAATTCGCTGCTTGCCCTGAACTGTCAGCACTGCACAGCAACTACTTATAGGCTGGCCTAAAAACAAGAAAAACCTTCCACCTGAGTTGGCATCATACTTTCATGTCAGGGATGAACTTGCAGCACAAGACAGCCTGGTCTTTAGAGGTTCATAGCGTTGGTGGTACCTGTATCTCTGCACAGGGTCCTAATTAATTTAGCTCATCAGGGTCACCAAGGCCGTGGCCTGGCATGGACCACTCAGCCCAGTCCACAATCTCTTCATGCCAGCTTTTCCAAACACACAAGAAAAGTGCCAAAACACATACACCTCCCCTTCAACTAGTACCACTTCCTTCTGCACCATGGGAAAAGGTTGGACTTGACATTGTCGGACCATTTGAGTTAAGGTCCTGGGATTGCAGGTATGCAATCACTTTAATTGACTGCAAAAGTAAGTGGCCAGAAATAGCGTTCACCAGTAATGTCACTACTGACACTGTCACTGACTTTCTGGCCACAACATTTAGCTGATTTGGCTGGTTTGGCAATTGTGACTGATAATAGTGTGAAATTGACATCTCTTACCTTTGCTGAGTTCCTTGCAAGTAGGAATATCAAACATACGTTTCGTATGTTCGTACCTCCCTATACTTTCTGCAAGCTATTGGGGCTGTAGAGTGTATGAACCGTGTCCTGAAGGATTGTGTTCAAACCACAATCTTGGAAGGGAAGTCCTGGAAAACTTTGGGGAGGGACTTCTTGCTTTGTTACCATGCAACACCTCATGCCACCACTGGTGTTGCTCCCAGTGAACTCTTGCGTGGACGCAAACTGAGAACGACCTTTTACATTCTACCCACCCGACCCTCTGTGTGTACTGATGCTACAGTGCAAGCTCATGTTCATTCTTGCCAGTCTCAAGTCAAAACCTACACTGACATCAAACGTGCAGCGAAACCATCTGCTTTACGACCAGGGGACAGAGTGCGGTTGAGGATACCTACTCGTGTAGGGCAGGCCGAAATTCAGCTCGCCTTGTACAGTGTTGGGACAAAAAGGTCAGGACACATACATCTTGATGACGGGAAAGTGGGGAATACGATACACCTGTCACCATGTCCGGGTCAAAGTTGTTTAGATATTTGCTATAATTTAATACAAAAATAAATGCGCAGCCATCCGCATTTTTTCTGTGAATCAAATACAAACACGCTGTTTCAAAAGGTATCAAAAGCATCTTTGATAACTTTTGAGGCTTATTTTGCGGTGTTTTTATAAGCCTTTTGACTGGTTAAAGAGCCATAAAGATCGCTTACACTCACAGTGTGGATGAATTGCGCTTATATCGGAGATACAGATATTGAAGAGCACTTGTGTGATGCAGAAACTCTTACAAAACAAAAACAAACACTCGTTTTTGATCCATTAATGCATCTTATTGTATGCAATCTAGGCATGTGATGGTATCAATATTTCATGTTGCGATTAATTGATGAAGCTTTTATCACGGTATACGGTATTATCACGATATTAAAATACGTTGCAAAACAATTTTTGTCATAGTTTAACAGGTTTAAGAACTCTTTTTGTAATAAAACAAAAACAACTGACTGAAATTTTCAAACAGATTAAAATGCAAAAGAATTAGGCTATAAAGAACAACAGATAACACTTTACTTTATTTAATGCATTAACTAAGATTGAGCAATAGCTACATTTGTTACAGAAAGTGTTATTTTTTGTTAGGTTAGAAACACAACTGATCATTGTTAGTTTTATCTCAGGTCCATTAAATAAGTTATTTTGATTTTACTAATGAAGCTGTATGTTTTCAAAGTTTTACTGAACAATAACAAATAATCAGAACATTTCTAATCATTAGGGCATGTAGTTGTAGTCCAGATTAAAATATAAAAATGTTTAGGTTTGAAAATAAATATCCTTTTTTAAGTATTCAGTATTTGGTGCTGTGATGAACAACACTAAGATTACAAAAAATGAATGGCTGTTTGAAGCATTTTAAAAACTTCACTAGCGCAGTTACTTTGTTTGCACGGTTTCCGTGGTAACTGCTGCATTCTGCTGTTCCATCAGCGCCCTCTGCTGTCAGAGAGTAAATGCGCACTTTCATTAAGCTCGTCTCCTTCACTCGTTCCGCCCTGTGCCACATGCACGTTGGGATTGTTTACATCTGAGCGCGTGTCCTTTTGACGCAGAATACAGCGGTGTTGTGCATTTTATACGACTGATGGGTAAAGAATTCTTAATTGCCTTAATAAATTAATTATTGGTAATAAATTATTATTTACGGCATTCTGAAGTGCCCACGATTACAATATCGTGAATATTCATTATCGCGATTTATCGCATTACCGAATATCGGCACAAGTCTAATGCAATCTCTCTGTTTGAAGTGCCTTTCAGTGGATGAACAGGACCGAAATCCACCTCCCACTCTCGTAGGTCTCGAAAAATGCTTGCTGCACAGTGTCGGTAGTCATCACGGGGAAAGCCATGCAACACACCCAAACTTGTATACTGTGAAAACAAACACTTGCGACCCATGAATGCTTCTCTCATCTACTGCGTGATCTAGCAGTTTGACATGTTAGTCATTTGAAAGCACCACGTTGAGTTCTGAATATTTTAAAGGTGCCCTAGAATCAAAAATTGAATTTACCTTGGCATAGTTGAATAACAAGAGTTCAGTACATGGAAATGACATACAGTGAGTCTCAAACACCATTGTTTCCTCCTTCTTATGTAAATCTCATTTGTTTAAAAGACCTCCGAAGAACAGGCGAATCTCAACATAACAATGACTGTTACATAACAGTCGGGATCATTAATATGTACGCTCCCAATATTTGCATATTCCAGCTCATGTTCAAGGCATTACACAAGGGCAGCCAGTATTAACGTCTGGATCTGTGCACAGCAGAATCATCAGACTAGGTAAGCAAGCAAAGACAATAGCGAAAATTGGCAGATGGAGCAATAATAACTTACATGATCCATGGTATCATGATATTTTTTGTGATATTTGTAAATTGTCTTTATAAATGTTTTGTTAGCATGTTGCTAATGTACTGTTAAATGTGGTTAAAGTTACCATTGTGTCTTACTGCATTCACAGAGACAAGACTGTCATTATTTTCATTTTTTAAACACTTGCAGTTGTATAATTCATAAACACAACTTCATTCTTTATAAATCTCTCCAACAGTGTGTAATGTTAGCTTTAGCCACGGAGCACCATCAAACTCATTCAGAATCAAATGTAAACATCCAAATAAATACCATACTTACGCGATTAGACATGCTGCATGACAAACACTTTGTAAAGATCCATTTTGAGGGTTATATTAGCTGTGTGAACTTTGTTTATGCTGTTTAAGGCAAGCGCGAGTTCAATGGGCGGAGAGCACGAGAATTTAAAGGGGCCACAGCCTAAATCGGCTCATATTTAATGATGCCCCAAAATAGGCAGTTAAAAAAATGAATTAAAAAAAATCTATAGGGTATTTTGAGCTGAAACTTAACAGACACATTCAGGGGACACCTTAGACTTGTATTACATCTTTTGAAAACACGTTCTATGGCACCTTTAATAGAGACAGTGTCTTCTCATAGGATAAGAAATCTCAGTCTCATTAATAATTATGAGACACCGTCGCATCATTGAAATGCTATCGTGCACCGCTATGTCACAGCCTGTGACGTAGACACTGTAGATTTTAAATCCGGAAGACAAAAATAGCTGAAAAAATCTCAAAATTAACCACTTTCCCCATACAATTAAATCTAACAGATGCTAACATTGTATTCAATGATGTTCAACACATAAACATCTGTTCAAATCTCAGAAAATTTAGTCTAGCATTTCATGACCCTTTAAGGACTATTTGTAACAACAAATGTGTTAATAATAATAATAATAATAATAATAATAATAATACAATGTTACACATTTATTAATAGCCACATCTGAAATATGGAAATATGGTAGTTAATACAAACATATATATATATTAATGGAAAAAAAATTGCATATGGCACTTACTTAAAGGCAGTATGGGGCTGATAGTGTCACTGGCTTCACTCACTCCCACTTTACCCACAATCCTGTAGCGGATCAAGTACTGATTTCCAACCTCCAACTTAGTCAGAGTAAAGTTTTCTTCAGGTGTGTTTATGACAAGCCACTGTTGCTCAGCTGGTTTCACCTTCTGGTACTCCACTCTGTACTGCACAGTTTCTCCAGTTGGGGACTTCTGCAGTTTCAGGGACACACTTCGCTCCAGGACCTCCTTCGCTTCTGGCGGGGGAGGCTTCGACACGGGCTGGAACTGTCTGTTTGTCAGCTGCCCTTTTTCATACAGATAGATGGAGGAGCCTGGACTGGATGGATTGGAGATGGCAGACACAATGAATCGGTATCTCTTTTCATCTTTATTAGCCTCTGAAAAACTTTTGAAAAGAGATAAATTCTCTCTCATCTTTGAGATGACATCAGTGTTGTTGAACCACTCTTCTGATGCTAATGTGCTAGAATGCTGTTTCGTTCCCACATCTAGCTCTTTAAACTTATCAGATTCCACAAACTCCTTCAGGGTTGGAAGATACGGGTCTTCATACTTCAGAGATGTGAAGGTCAAGCACACCACAACATCAATATCAGGATTAAGGAGGATGGCCTTGAGATCGTTTAAGTCTTTAGTTTTGATTCCCTCCAGCAGCTTGCTGTGAAAACTCAAGAAGTCAAGTTCAGACTTTGCACGATCTAACCACTGGTTAAACTTGTCAGCATTAAAAGGGGAACTGTAGTGGATCTTCAGGATGTCTTCCAGTGACTTCTCCTCCATCCCTCCTCCTCGTATAGCAGGCAAGACTCTGCTGACAGCTTTCAGGAGCATTGTCTTGTAAATGCTGAATGATCTCTGAAATGATTGCAGCCTCTCTTTGATATCTCTGAAAACATTCACCAGTGTTTTTCTGGAGAGGTCATTGCATGTCCTCTCCGCATGTCCCAGCCCCTCCATTATATCTTCAGTGTTGGAAACCAGACGTGCGCTAATTTCTCTCTCCATTTGAGCAGCTTTTGTATCCAGTAGAGAAAGAGGATAGAGCCAGACGTTTATTGGAACTGCATTTTCTGGATTCTCCTTCAGTATATTGGGGAGCTTCTTGTACACGTCTAGGGCCTCCATGTAAGTGGTGGGGTTCTGATCAAGGCGGAAGTCACCATGAAATGTGCAGGTGATGCTCCCATTCACTTTTTTATCACTATCTTTCATTTTTATAGCTCCTTTTCCCTCAATAGAATATTGAGGAATCTTCTTGACCATGATATTCAGTTCTCCCTCAATTTCCTGCTTGTTTTCCTCTTCTGAAAATGTCAGATCAAACACCATGACGGCCTGAGCTCCGTATAGTACACCTGTGACCACATGAGTTGCAGTTTTCTGCTCAAACACCTGAGGGTAAGTGATCTGGCCCAGCTGAGTCATCGTGAGCTGTTCGAATTTGGTGGTTTCTTTGTAATACATTGTGACTCTGGACTGTTGGTTTGAGGATTTGGTATCACGCAGGAACTTGGCAGATCCTCCCACCTCCACCAGCCCTCCTAAGAAGCTGGCTTTCAGGGAAGCACTTACATCCAGGAGACTGGACTTACTAGAGAGAGAGTCTGAGCTACTGAACTTCAAATCTGTCATGAGCTGTGAACGACTGTCCAGATCTTCACTCAGTGACTTCTTATTCCACAGAGTAACACCTGAAATGAGAAATGGCTTTAACAGTTATGTACCAGGAAGTGATGTACTGTTGAAGAAGCATGTTGTTACATAAGGACTGGTAATTACTGATGCAGCATTTAGTGAAGTGAGGACAACAAACTTTTTTTTATTTATTTATGTTGGTAAAGCACCTGGAATGAAGCTATCTTTGCGGCAGTCATACAGCATACCAGGAAACAGAGGTCTTCCTAGAGCTGCCACTTCAATGGGCTGTGATGCCAGGGCTGCAGTAAATAACAAATAAAAGGTCATATTTATACTTACAATATTTTAAATATATATTAACAAAATTACATCTGATGATAATGAATACTGTTTAACTTTTTCCCTGCCAGCGTTTCTGAAAAAAGTTGCCAGCCACACCAGCATTTTTGATGATTTTCACAAAAGATTCATGGCCCGTAGAATACTTTTTAGTATTAACATCCAATTTATCAAAAGAAATAACAGAGTCTCTCTCAGAGTCTCTATTCTAGCTTTGCACATTTTTTATTAACTCTTTAATATGGGTAAGTTTCAAATAAAGTTTTATTATCTGTAGCGATTTTACAGTTATTTAATCCATTTATGGGTGAAATATATGAATATAATAAATCATAAAGCTTTATGATTAATTATAATACATATACCGACCCAAGAGGGAATTATGCATATATATGTGAATTAATTACAACGAATTATAATCAATTATGTATATGATCAGTTCTAGCTTAATAGTTGTTTAGAGAAACTATTCCAGTTTGTCCAGCAAACTGTTAAGTTTTACCACAGACTATTAAAAAGGAAATGTTATTCTCTGGCCACGAGAATAAACCTCCTATTATAGCATCAAAGCGTAAGCGATGGTGCTGGATCGAAAAAACGTTAAAGTGACCTGGTTTTTGTTGAACGAGCAGCAGAACAATCGAGCATAGATATAATGTGTTTAATATATGAAAACTACTAATACAGAGGTTATACATCTAAATACAGGATATACACATATATACAAGAGCTAAAGTAAAGCCAGGAAAAGAGAGAAGACAAGTAGCAAAACTTACTAACAGTCCTTGAGAGCCAGCAAAGAAATCAGTTTCATTATCTAAGATTGAGAAACTGTACTTGCATCAGTTACGTGCTGAGTTTCAGAGAAGTGCGGCTGCAGTTCGTTGGCTTCTTCTGTTTCCGTGGGAAGGTTTGAACTGAGGACTTGAAAGTTTCGCTGGAGATGGTGGTCCCGAAAGAAGCTGTGCACGTGATGGGAGCGCGGTCACCTGAGAGATGTGCAGGAGGTAATCGAGAGACAATCGGGAGACAAAGGAAAAGTTGCGTGTTGTCTAGTCAGGGTGCAATGTTTGGCGGGCAAAGTTTTCTTTGTCTTGTCTCCTGGCTGGATTTGCATAATTTATGGTAGGTTAGATTAGGGTACATTTTCCTTCATATTAACATTAAAAATAGAACAATGCATTTTACAGTTATGTAACATACATTGGTGAATGATGCTTACAGAGAGCTTTACATAGAGACCAAGATTGTCATGTAAGAAAAGCATATAAAAGAAGTTATAGTTTACAGTCAAATGGAATCATTAGAAATGAAACTAGCACAACTACAGTCATTTAAACTAAGTCTAAACACTAGGAAAACATACATGCACTTGACATACACAACGGGTTACATTTAGGCATAATTATATTTTACACATACAGTCTTCAAGGCATGTTTGTGTGTCTGTGTGTGTCCGTGTGTGTGTGGTGTGTGTTGGAATTTAGCTAGTCTGGCCTTTAATCTGCATGAGGGCCCCTTTGATGTCCCAAGAGCTAGGAAATGGGGTTCTCTGTTTAACCTCAGAGGGTCTATGAAAGTGCCAAAGTGCTCGTCTTTCTCAGACCGGCCGGAGCCAATGTGAGATTTACAAGCACAGTTCAACAGGCTGAAAGCATTCTGAAAATTCCAAAGTTGGTTGGCTGTTCTGATACGTGTACATATGCTACATATAAAACACTAATTTTGAGCAAGAAGTGTTTTAGTCAAAGACTACACCCAGATGAGATTCAGAATGATAATCAAAACATTAGATGGTGTAGATCGAGTCTGTCAACACCCCCAGAGCTTCACAGTCCTATAGCTTGTCCTGGGTCAACAATTTTATTTAGTAATGTTAGCAGTTTTGATTTATATGCTGTTCAATGATGATAGCATAATTTTACATATGTATCTGCTTACATATGATATTCTTTGTTTCTGCTTCTTTTTTGGCAGGGATGTCAAAGGTTCAGGGTGTGACACCGGCTCTTCCTGTTGTTTGTCTTGTCCTGTCATTTTTCTGCAGCTTGTGATTGGAGTATCAGTGCTTCGGTGCTTGATCACAAGCTGATCTCCTACACCTGTCGCTCGTTCCCTCTACCCTTTATATGCCCAGCTTTGTCTATCCCTTGTTGTCAGTTGATCACTTCATGTGGCGTGGATGTTACATGTCTGTACTGCGTTTTTGCTCTGTGTCTTACCTGTTTTGATTTTGTGTTCAGGACCCTTAGACGAGGAGTTTTAAAGGCACCCAAGAATGCTTTTTCACAAGATGTAATATAAGTCTAAGGTGTATCCTGAATGTGTCTGTGAAATTTCAGCTCAAAATACCCCATAGATTTTTTTTAATTAATTTTTTTAACTGCCTATTTTGGGGCATCATTAACTATACACTGATTTTGGCAGCGCGCCGCCCCCTTTAATTCGCCTGCTCCCTGCCACACGAGCTCTCGACTATATTACAGTGCATTTACAAAGTTCACACAGCTAATATAACCCTCAAATGGATCTTTACAAGATGTTCGTCATGCATGCTGTATGCATGCTTTGAATTATGTGAGTAAAGTATTTATTTTGATGTTTACGTTTGATTCTGTATGAGTTTGAGGCTGTGCTCCGTGGCTAACGGCTAATGCTACACTGTTGGAGAGATTTATAAAGAATGAAGTTGTGTTCATGAATTATACAGACTGCACATGTTTAAAAATGAATAGCGACGGCTCTTGTCTCCATGAATACAGTAAGAAACAATGGTAACTTTAACCACATTTAACAGTACATTAGCAACATGGTAACGAAACATTTATAAAGACAATTTACAAATATCACGAAAAATATCATGCTATCATGGATCATGTCAGTTATTATCGCTCCATCTGCCATTTTCGCTGTTGTTACCTTGTTCGCTTGTTGCTTACTTTGTCTGTGCACAGATCCAGACTTTAATACTGCCTTTCCTTGTCTAATGCCTTGAACATGGGCTGGCATATATGCAAATATTGGGATCGGTGTTATGTTGAGATCCACGTGTTTTCCAGAAGTCTTTTAAACAAATGAGATTTACATAAGAAGGAGGAAGCAATGGGGTTTGAAACTCCATGTATGTCTTTTCCATGTACTGAACTCTTGTTATTTAACTATGCCGAGGTAAATTCAAATGTTGATTCTAGGGCACCTTTAAGCAAGTCATATTCTCTTGCTGGGCTTGTGCTCGTCTTCGTCTGGGTCGTCTTATCTCCTGCTTTCTCGGTGGTCTCTCCAGCCTGTGTGTATGCTGTAGTGTGCGCAGATACAGCGAGAGCCACCAAACAGTTTACTCAAACTGTCACCAGTTATTTTGACTGTTTCATTTTGGTGTCTCAGGTTTCATCCTGAATAAACTTGTTCTTTTGTTCACCGCAACTTGAGTCCTCCTTTCATCCACCTTTTGTTTTTTTGTCAAGGACGAGCCAAGGATGAGAAAATATGGTTGCAAAATACTAAAGAATAGGAAAACATCATATTTGAGTATGTTTTTAAGGTTTATCATTACGTTTGTTTGCTGAATAACTTTTATGAGACACTGTGTAAGGCTCCAATAGGCTACCAGTAATCAGATTAGAGAGATGGGGTTGCAATTTAGCATAACAATCATTTTGCTTACATCTGTTCTAGTAATACCTCAGATAGCATGGTGACTGATAGAATGTTGAGTTTTGATCCAAACCATCATTTTGGTTGAGATTGACATTTCAGTATTTAAATGGTGTTGGATCAGCATTGTAATTTCGGAACCAAAAAATACACACCGCGCTCTGCTCACCAAAGGTGCAAACTTTAGACTTGCTGATTCGTGAATTAGCCGCTAACTTGATGGTCTCTGTACTAAACAGCACACAATTGTGTGGACATAAGACAAGGCAACTTAACAAACAATGTAAAAAAAAGTTCAAACTTAAAGTTACAGAGTGAACAGCACCAGGATTACACAAGCTGTGTTAACTTACATATGTCACTGAGCTTCTGAGATGAAAGAAATCTGATGAGTGAAACTGCTGATTGACTATACAGGTTCCTGGGCTCACAACCTCAAACCCAGTCAAATGAATAACCTGACTGTGAATGAATTACCTCTAGCAGTCTCTTGTGGCCACTTACAAACATGGATTTTCCAAGAGCAGAGGTTAGGTCTGGATTGGAGGAAAGAGGAGCTAGACTAGAAATTTTAACAAAGGATCCACAAAACCTCTTTACTGTCACAGACACGTCAGGCTCCACCGCTCACCAATCACAGCGCACCCAATCACCAGAATACTGATCACTGGCACCTGCACCTCATCACCTCCAACATAAAGAGCACTCACACACACCATTCGATGTCTGGTCTCGTTTGCATTAACTTACCTGTATGCTTACCTTAAGGACTCTCCGTGATCTACTTACCTGTCTCCAGGAATCTCCTCGTGTGTTCTCTCCTTTCTGTGTGAGTGCTCCTTGTCTCCAGTGTCTCCAGCGTCTCCATCGTCTCCAGTTCCAAGGTCATCATCATCTGAAACCACAAAAGAACTCTGTCATCACTCTCCACCTCAAGAACCTGCACAACTTCACCGTTCACTCACCTGCACTTTAGCTATTGCTCTTACTGGTACTCAATAAAACTCCATTACCTGTGAAAGTCGGTCTCTGTCCCTACTGTACTGTAACAAAAGGCCGGACCTTAACAGCACAAGGCCAGTATGAGCACCCCGGATCCCTTTCAAGAACTCGTGGATGTTCTCCGACGAACTCTAACCACCAGCGCACCTTCACCATCACCCGTCATCACTTCCGCAAACACTGTCACCTCTCCCTCTCCGCCAGCGCACGCCAGTCCCATGGCCAGACCAGCGCCCTACTCAGGATCGGCGGAGGACTGCAGCGGCTTCCTCCTGCAGTGTGCACTGGTCCTGGAGATGCAACTGCACCTCTACCCCAGCGACACATCCAAAGTAGCGTTCATCATTTCTCAGTTGCAAGGCAAGGTGTTACAGTGGGCAGAATCCATCTGGTCTCAAAATGGTCCTGTCATTCAATCATATACATCCTTCGTGTCCCACTCCCGGGAGGTGTTTGGTAAACCCTCCTTTGATTACTCTATTGGTGAGAAATTGTGTAATCTCAAACAAGGTTCCATGACCATTAACAATTATGCTTTGCAATTCAGAACGCTAGCAGCTTCAAGTGGATGGAATGAACAAGCCCTCATAACCACCTACCGACAAGAGATGGAACCTCGGGTGCAGTTGCATCTCGCTGCATACGAGCATTCCATCGGCCTCGAGCGCTTCATCCAGCTGTCCATCCGCTTCGCCTCCCGTATGCAGTCATATATCGAAGAACACCAGGACCAGTCACTCTTTCACCACCTCCTCCGCCGACCTGAACCCGTCAGCCCTCCAAAACCAGCCCACGAACCCATGAACATAGAAAACTCTCATCTCACTCCCTCCGAGCGTCAAAGGCGGCTGACCCTGAATCTCTGTCTATATTGTGGTTTACCTGGGCACATCATCTCTGCGTGCCCAACTCGTCCACCACGACCTATGGTGAGTGCCATTATCCCTTCACTCAATAAGATGAAACCACTCACCACTGTTGTCAATCTTACTGCTGCTGGTGTTTCCCTTCCAGTGGTGGCGCTCCTCGATTCAGGGTCAGCCGGCAACTTCATCTCCGGCACCCTCTGCCGGCAACTCAAACTCAAGACTACGCCCTCTCCGTCTGTCTACCAGATCCACTCAATAACGGGAAAACCTCTGAGCCGAAGATGTGTGTGCCGATGTGTGGGTCCCATCCAGTTACGTGTCGGTATACTTCATCTCGAAGACATCCATCTGCTGGTTCTGGAGGAATCCACCTCTGACATGGTTTTAGGGCGTCCCTGGTTGGAGCAGCACAACCCTACCATCTCTTGGAAAACCGGCGAGATCCTGAAGTGGGGCGAAACCTGTTTCTCTAACTGTTTCTCTGATCTTCCAGTTCCTCGAGTACCATCCTCTCATGATCTATCCATCTGTACCACCTCCATACAGAGTCCAGTTGAGAAACGTTCCACCGAGATTCCAGAATGTTACGCCCCCTTCAATGACGTCTTCTGCCCGCAAAAAGCCTCCAAGCTGCCTCCACACCGGCCATGGGACTGTGTCATCAATCTGCTTCCGGGTGAGCCAGTGCCAAGGGGTAAAATCTATCCCCTTTCCATCCCGGAGGAGAAGGCCATGGAGGAATACATCAAAGAGGCCCTCGCTCAAGGATACATCCGCCCGTCTACTTCCCCTGCTGCTTTGAGCTTCTTTTTTTGTGGCAAAAAAGGACGGAGGCTTGAGGCCCTGCATAGACTACCGCTCCTTGAACAAGATAACAGTCAAGTTCTGTTATCCCCTTCCTCTCGTCCCAGCGGCCCTGGAACATCTTCGTGGTGCCACTGTGTTCACGAAGTTGGACCTCCGCAGGGCGTATAACCTCATCCAGATACACGAGGGGGACGAGTGGAAGACCGCCTTCATCACGCCCACCGGCCACTATGAATATCTTGTTATGCCGTATGGCCTGGTCAACGCCCCCTCCGTATTCCAGGACTTCATACATGAGGTGCTCCGGGAGTTCCTCCACAAGTTTGTGCTGGTATACATTGACGACATCTTAATATACTCCTGGAGCCTGGCCGAACATCGCAACCACGTTGCGGAGGTCCTCCAAGGACTTCGCCAGTTCCATCTCTTCCTCAAGGCAGAAAAGTGCTCATTCCACCAGTCGTCAGTTCATTTCCTCGGATACATCATTGATCACAGTGGCATCCGGATGGACGAGGGGAAGGTGGACGCCATCAAGACCTGGCCAGTTCCCACATCCATTAAAGAACTCCAACGTTCAAGCTAAACCCGGCGGAGGTCAACTACGACATAGGAAACAGAGAACTCCTAGCCGTGAAGTTGGCTCTAGAAGAGTGGAGGCATTGGCTGGAGGGAGCTAAACATCAGTTCCTTGTGCTAACAGACCATAAGAACCTGGAATATTTACGAGCCGCCAAGAGATTAAACCCTAGACAAGCACGCTGGGCTCTATTCTTCTCACGATTTGACTTTACCATCTCCTATCATCCTGGATCAAAGAATGTCAAAGCAGATGCACTCTCTCAACTTCATTCTCCTGAAGAAACCACCACTGAACCTGAATCCATCCTTCCAAGCTCCATCATCGTGAGTCCCCTCCTCCAATGCCTCCACTAACCCTCCGCCGGGTTGTCCACCTGGCTTGCTATACATCACTCGAGCACGACGCACTCCACTAATTCACACAGCCCACTCATCGCTCAGCACTGGCCACCCAGGGGTCAATGAAACCCTCTCGTTGCTAGGGGGACGCTTCTGGTGGCCGAGTATGGCATCCGATGTCAGAAGGTACGTGCAGGGCTGCAGGGAGTGCGCCATTTCCAAGAGCCCACGCCATCTCCCATCCGGCAAGCTCCATCCTCTGCCCATTCCTAACCGACCCTGGTCACACAAAGGAGTGGACTTTGTAACAGATCTACCCGCATCCAAAGGCTGTACCTGCATCCTAGTAATCGTCGATCAATTCACCAAGTCATGTCTTCTAGTTCCACTAAGAGGTTTACCCACTGCCATGCAGACAGCCGAACTTACGTTCAAGCACGTGTTCAGGTACTTCGGAATACAAGAGGATATCGTCTCAGACAGAGGACCCCAGTTCATCTCCCGAGTGTGGAAAGCCTTCCACTCGCTCCTAGGTGTGAGTTTATCATCCGGCTACCATCCACAGTCGAACGGGCAGACGGAAAGAAAGATCCAGGAGATTGGCCGCTTCCTCCGTTCCTTCTGCCACGACCACCAGGACTCTTGGAAACAGTATTTGGGTTGGGCCGAGTACGCACAAAACTCCCTGCGTCAGCCTTCCACAGGACTCACTCCATTCCAGTGCGTGCTCGGCTACCAACCCCCACTGTTCCCGTGAACCAGGGAACCATCGGATGTCCCAGCTGTGGATTACTGGTTCTGAGAGAGCGAGAGGGTCTGGGACTCAGCACACCACCATCTGCTGAGAGCCCTGCGCAGACGCAGGATGACGGCCGACTTTCGTCGCTCTCACGCTTCCACCTACCAGCCTGGACAGAAGGTATGGTTATCTACAAGAGACATCCGCCTGCGTCTGCCCTGCAAGAAGCTGAGTCCCAGGTTCATTGGCCCATTCAAGATCATTAAGCAGATCAACCCGGTGACATATCAGCTACAACTTCCCTCACAGTATCGTATACATCCCACCTTTCACGTATCTCTCCTCAAGCCTCACCATCCCTCTGTTCCTCTCTCCACAGGGCCTGACGTGGCAGCCGCTGAACCCCCCCCTTCCACTCATCGTGGAAGACGGAGCCACCTACGAGGTGCGTGACATCTTGGACTCCCGGCGCCGTGGTGGCCAGTTGGAATACCTGGTGGACTGGAAGGGATATGGCCCTGAAGAGCGCTCTTGGGTCCCCAGGAACGACATCCTCGATCCCAATCTGCTACTTACCTTCCCCGCCAATCACCCTGACAGACCTGCCCCACGTGCAAGAGGACGGCCACCTCGACGCCGGGGTCCTCGGCCCTCAGGAGCGGGCCGTGGAGGGGGGGGTACTGTCACAGACACGTCAGGCTCCACCGCTCACCAATCACAGCGCACCCAATCACCAGAATACTGATCACCGGCACCTGCACCTCATCAAGCACCTCATCACCTCCAACATAAAGTTTAAATTAAATAAATCTAAGTATAAAATTATATAAGTATAAAATTATATCGTCCGCATACAAAGAAATTTTGTTTTTTATCTTTCCAATGTCAACTCCAGAAATATCTTTACTGGTCCATATGGCTTCTGCAAGCAGTTCGATAGCTAAATTAAATAGGAATGGGGAATAGGGGGTAGTGTTGCTTTCGTCAACGAAAATTATGACTAGATATCGTCGTCAATGAACCTTTATCACGTGACAAAAATGAGACGAGACGCAACGTAAATGCTGGTAATGTGACGATGACTATAATTAAATGTATAATGCAATATTGTTGACAAATAAAAATGAGACTAAATGTGTTTTACAAAATAAAAACTATGCTAAAATGTCTCTTATTTTTCATTGACAAAACGAGACGAGACGAAATGTTATAACATTATTTTGTCTCATTTAGTTGCGTTATTATTATTTTGCAGTAATTCTGTTTCCTGTGTCTCACTTCAGGGGCTGATCAGGTCGCACTGCGCAGACGCAGGCGACGTCACTTCTTCAAGCCCCACTCGTGGCATTATTTAGAGAATCAGCTGCGGTGAGTTTTGCATAAATGACAACAAATAAAGTTACGTCTGACACAGAAAAAGGGACCAATATGTAGGGAAATATGTAGATTTCACGTGCTCATAACTTTATGAAAAATGCAAAGAGCATAGAAAATGCACATCATTATTTAAAGCAGGTTCTTACGAAATGAATCCAAAATCAACATAATATATTGCGTTGTTCACAAAATATTACACAGGAAATGATTTAACATACTTGGCTAAAAATGTCTCATCTTTCCGGGATGCAGTGTGTATCCAATGATCCCGGACCCATCCATGTTCGTTTTCCAACGTGGAACAACACAAAAGGTATCATCGTAAAACTTAGAAACTCAGCTTTTTAATGCATCTAACCATTTTGAAAAACTCCTAACGAGTGCTGAGAAGTGCCTCTAAACCCGAGTTTACCGTCCGTGGGTGCCATCTAGTTGCGAAAAAATGAATAACACATTATTTAACTATACTTTATGCCACAAAATTTGAACCAGATGCAGCTTACATGTAGGAGAGCATCACCAAAAAATATTTTTTCTCTGATCTTATTGAATTCCTGAGTAATTCCATGTCAAACAAACAAACAAACAAAAAATTATAAAAATATATATACATTTTTTTGTCTTTTATCAGCAGTTTTTCAGCATGAAAATGTCCAAATGTAATGTAATTTATATTTTCTAAAAAAAATAAAAAAGTGTTCTATCAAATGATACCTACATTTTGACTCTCCTTGCTACAGTTTTGGAGTTATGAGTCTTTACTTTTTTGTGTGTCGCTCAGAAAAAAAATAACCTCTAAAAAACCTTCAGGTCTTAAAATGTTAAGAGACATCTCAAGGCATTATAAGGTATTATCTATAAGGTAACAATAATATAATAAGATAACCTTGTTTGAAATGGGTTTGGCTAAAAGACAATTTTGATTTTGTCTATACTACTAGGTACTTATACTATATTGACTGGGTTAAATAGAATTGCATTACTAAAAAGAGGCTAAAATACACTTTTCATTGACTAAAGTTAGACTAAATGTCATCAGATTTCGTCGACTAAAACTAGACTAAAATGTCATCAGTTTTCGTCGACTAAAACTCTAAAATTCTGACTAAAATAAGACTAAAATGCTCAGACTTTTAGTCGACTGAAACTTGACTAGACTAAAAAGAGTATGAACGTGACTAAAACTAATAAAAACTAAAATTACCGCTTGACACAAAGACTAGACTAAAACTAAAATTAAAACAGGCCGCCAAAAACAACACTAATAGGGGGCATCCCTTCCAACAGCCCCAATGTAGGCCAGATTTCTCTGAAAGATTACCATTTACACATATTTGTGCCTGTGGGTCACTATACATAGATTTTATCCACCCAATGCATCCATCACCAAAGTTAAATTTCTTCAGTACTGAGAAAAGATATGACCACTTGCGCTTTTTCAAACGCTTTTTCTGTGTCCAAGGATATTACTAATGCTGGTCTATTGTGCAGGGTCAAGTGGTCAATTACATTCATTAATCTCTGAATATTGTCAGAAGCATTTTGTGCCTTTATAAAACCGGATTGGTCTGGGTTGATAAGCTGGGGCATTAAATCTTCTAGCCTATGAGCAATTAATTTTGATATTACCTTAAAGTCGACAGGGAGCAATGAAATTGGACGGAAAGAGGCACATTCAGCAATGTCTTTCTTATGTATTAGTGATATTATAGCTGTCCTTATCATTCCAGGAAGAGTTCTCTTTTAAGTTGATAGGCTAAAAGCCTGCTTGGTTTGTTTCCATAGTCACGATAATCACTAGTTGCCTAGTGAAAGTTAATAGTTTTTTTGGCATGCTCAATCTGAAGCAAATTAAGATTATTTCTGACAGTATTAAGCTTCCTCAAGTTTACCTCTGTAGGTGATTGCTTGTGAAGTTTCTCTAAGTGTATAAGATCCTATTTCAGTTGCTCAGACTGCTCAATCATAGATTTTTTTCCTTTAGATTTATATGAGATCAGATGCTCTCTAATCACAGCTTTGGCCACATCCCATATCACTGCAGGAGCAACAGGGGAGGAGGCATTATCCTGCCTGTATTGTTCCAACCATTGTCTAATATTTTTACAGGCATCAATATCAGTAAGAAGTGACAAATTAAATTCAATATGATACAGTTGGGGAATTTAAGTTTTACGCAAGTCAAATCATTAAATGTCAAATCGAACCTGACTGTCCATAGTTTATCCGGCACTGATATCGTGGTAGAATTCCTCAGTCTCACATGGCGCGAGGACAGCAGTTTCATCTTCCTGTTGTACAGCACCCTTAACTTGCACGGATAATGGTGAAACCCGTTGAAAGTCCCCACTCTATTCTGATTAGGGTTTGCAGGAGCCAGCATGCGGTGAACTCTTTCCAAGGTAAAACTCGTAACCTGAGATGGTTTCGAGATAATCTTTTTTAGTTGATGTTTTGTATCTTTGTGAAAGTCCCTTATCTCCTCCAGAACTTTTGTTAAACTTGCCAAATCACTCGGTTGAAGGCTAGCATTAGCTTCGCCAAACAGAATAAATCTAATCATTATAAGGCAAATAAGTGGTTTTCTTGGAGGAGCTGCTGTTTAAGCTGCCATTCAGTTTGATGACGTCATCATAACCCCCTGTAAAAACATTATACATGGTACATGTATCCCCCATAAAAACCAAAATACCTTATATAGCTCTCATTAGCCAGCTGTACATGTATCTGTGATATTCAGAGAAACCTCACAGCTGAAGCTGTAACTCAGCTTTTCTTATTTTTTAACAGTGCAAGATGGAATGTATTTAAGATGAAATTAAATTGTATTATTTAATAATTGTATTATATAATTTTATATATGGATTATAACACAAATAATGCAACACATTAATTAAATAATTACACTCATGTTAGGATGAAATATAACTTAAAGGGTAGGTAACACACATGGTTTCTACCAATCTCATGTTAATCTTGAGTACCTGTAGAGTAGTATTGCATCCTTCATATCTCCGAAAAGTCTTTAGTTTGATCATATTTATAAAGGACAGATACGCTGTCTTTCCGAAAAAAGCTGAGCTCTTGGAGGCGTGCCTGCCATGGGTAGAGCTAAAGAGTCACGAGCGTGCGCAGCTTTTGCATAGAGATAGCCTGCAAGCTGCCAATATTATTATAAATAAAAAGGTAACAATAACGTTTGTGTTGTTTACATTTTATGCACTTGCGTGCCAATTGCCGACAAAACACAGACATTTGATACAGTTATGCTGAGTTCAGACTGCATGATTTTCAAAGTGTTCGGGTCACAGATCTTCTCACACATCATGACTATCTGGGGTAGCATTCAGACACTGCTGTGTTCACACTGCATGATGGATCGGCGACAGGGGGTTTCACACTGCATGACTATCTGGAGTAGCATTCAGACACTTCTGTGTTCACACTGCATGATGGATCGGCGACAGGGGGTTTCACACTGCATGACTTTACAATAGGAAACTACGTCTCACAACCAAACACACACCAGAAGTGACAAGGAAATAACGCAAGGTCACGCGAGCAAAACCAGAGTTCTGGCGTGAGACTTCTCAATACCAAGTTTGCGAAGTTCGGACTTGTGTCCTTGGTAGTTTGGACTTGGCAAGTCTGACTCAGGAGAATGGACTCATGAGGACGAAAGTCCAGTGATTTAGCAACGTACTTGATAAACGTCACTCAGCTCACTCTGGCTTCCCTAATTATCTCTGTATGTATATTTTAGGCAACAATAAAATGAAATGTGTTATAAAACACCACTCTGCGTCTAAAACACAATCCTGATCAATAATAGCGATTATAAATGTATAAAAGGTATAAGAATATATACAATAAGAAATAAAGCAAATAATTCAGTCAAACATACAAAATTAGCACTTTAGTAGGCTACAACAGTAAAGTTAAATAGCCTAAATATATAAAGTTATGAAACGTCACTTTGCCTTCAGCCAAAACGATTTGCCAGGGAACAAATTATAGACTAATGAGACAGATGATCACCTGTTACATATACAAAAGGCAACTCATGTCATGTTTAAGCACTACAGAGACATCAGAGCCAGCGGTGTAATAATAGCCTACTTCAATGTTATGATGAAGTAGTCTCTATTATTATTATTATTATTATCATTATTATTATTATTATTATGCTAGTGCAATTCTAGCTATTGCATATAGGCAAATTTAGCACTGATAAGATTGATATTTCATGAAAAGAAACAAACTAATTAGGCTACAATTTTTTTGCCGACGATGCAAAATCCTGAATCATCAATGAACTAATACATTTTCACATTAATTTAAATTTCAATTTCATGTCCTGATGTTTTACCTATCCTAACAGATCTATTTATTCATGGATTTTTATTCCAGTGGTGGCTGCATTGTTTCCGCTTTGTGTGATTCAACCTCCAGAGCATTGTAAAGTTCCTTCTAATTATTTATAATCTGTCCCTGTAATATTGTTGATAGTTACATTCACATTTTGTAACAACATTTCAATCTTACCTGGATATTGTGTGTTTCCTTGGTCTGCTAAGAAATGAAGTCCTCCAGTGTCTTCATTTAAAATCTGTACCTCATCAGGTTTGGGTTGTAACACTTCCTATTTTTGAAGGAATGGTTAAAAATAAATATATGTATGTGTGAGTGTGAGTGTGTGTATATATATATATATATATATATATATATGTATATATATATATATATATTAAGATAAAAAAATTCCACAAAGATTTTCAGGTCACATCTGGTTACACTTCTGCATTTTGTCTGAGGAAGAGCACTTACCTGTGCATTCACCACAGCTAGGGTTGCCAACCATAGATATGCACAGTAGATGCAGCTCGGCTGCTTCAGGTACATCAAAAGTGCCGACATCATGATATCGTCAACAAGGAGACCTGTTTGAATGTCAATGTGAAGGAGATTCCTGTCAAAACCTGTCACCATTTTCCTGAGTTCTCGTATGATCTGATGATCTTATGTGGCTTAACCGTCAAACACCCACAGATTGTTGTCATATCTGTCAACTACTGTGTCTTTGTGAAGTTTTCAGTATGTACCAGAAGTGAGTGATAAGAGAAATGTCAATAAGCGCTATCTCTCTGCTGATTCGGCCGCTACCTTCATGGAGCTCATGTCATCTCTTCCTCCTCAGACACTTTTGTTGAGAATTTTAGTTTCAGCCACTCTGAAGGTATTAACTTTGTTTCTCCTTTAAAAACAAAGACTGTCTCTAGGACAATTAAAGCCCCATGGAGAAATAGTACATCCATCGTAAAATTAAGAAGAGACTCCAGGACAGTAAAAAGGCAATGGAAGCGCACAAAGCTTACAGTTCACCATTGTATCTATAAGACTGATCTGAAAATGCTAAATAATACAATGAGGTCTGCAAGAAAAGCTTATTTTTCAAGTTTAATTGACCACAACAAAGACAACCCTAGATTCTTATTCTCCACTTGTAACCTATAGTGTGTCATAAATGATCCACACGACACAGGTTACCAATAATGATTGTATGTAAGTACAAAGCAGAACAGAATAGGGCAGCATATATTCTCCCCAGAAATGCAAGGCTCTGGAAAACCCAAAACATGGGCTTTAAAAATACATACATCCATACCATTATATCTTCCCCCTCAGCAGAAAAAAAGCTGTTCTCAGCTGTAAATGACAGAGCAGAAAATCTAACACAACTTCCATTCATGGTTGGATGTTTAGATACAACAGCTGACAAGTACATGCATTTGCAAATAAATCACGCTGGAAACATACGTCACCAGATGAGTTATGGTATTAACATAGCTTTCGATGCTCTCAAAGATTCCTTCGAAGAAAAGCAAATATAAAAATAAGCAAAATACACTGAGTGGAAAAAATGATACCGCTCGAACCTACTGCACAGCATTGTTGTACATTTTTTAAACATGTATAGAGAAAAACAGCATCTTAATTTAACCATGAACCAAAACTAATAACAACAGTTCAACATTTAAATCTATTGTTATCACTCCTCTTCCTCTTCTTCTCTTGAGTGATACTACCAATCTCTCTTTTGGTATGGAACTCATTTCTCCACTGAGTAGTCGTCCAGTCTGTTGTCACTCTAGGGTGTATCCTAGGCCTTAAATTGTAGTGACAAGCTTGTAATGGGCTATGGACAGGATCAGTCAAAGACCAAATGTCAAAAAACAAACAAACAAACAAACATCTTCCTCCCTTGTGTTTGTGGTGCCTTCCACTATTGAACAAGGGTCATATGCCTCTCTCTTAGCATCAAGCAAATCTTCTTCCATCCAATGCAGGAGGTTCAGTACAGCCTCATATCAACACTGTCGGTCAATTCCTGAACTTTCTGAACAACATTCAAAGCATCAGTCCCACTTTCCCAGGAGCTTGTGTGGCTTGTGATTCAGCCGTCTACCAATTGTGAAAGGGCTGTAAATTTACCACATGCACTACTCCCAAGTCTTGACCATTATCAGCCCTGGCCAGTCTATAATATACTTCACACAGCTGTTGCGTGACTCAATAAAGGCCTCCATATTGCGGAGCCAACTTAGCCACAAAGTTTGCTGCTGCATCAGACCGCACTTGGGGCTCTGCATCAAAATCTGGAGAGTTCTGGGCATGGGTATTCACCACAGCACCTCCTGGAGGGAGGATCGGTCACTTAAAGTACTGTCTTCAATAACAAGAATTAACTATCTTTCTTTTTAATAACTTGCTCGAAGTGTCTACCAATCTGATTTGCTGTGTTACAAACCATTGAAATTGGGGTGGGTGAGGCGTCAAGTTTCGCCCCGCCCCATCGTCCAGACTGCACTCTGGGGTACTAGGACATTTGTGCTTATTTCTGTTAAGGCCCCGACATACTTCAAACGAAGTTCTTTTTCATTCTTCATTTAGAGGTTAAATGAAGTTCGAAATGCGTGAGCTGTAATATACTGTAATCGAACATCTGACACCACCCACACTGTGATGTGACAGTTAGATGAATATGTAAATACATGTTGTACAGTTTCTTATCAGTAACAAAATAAACACAACAAAAATGAGAAAAACAGCAAGATTTTTTTAGAAAGCATAAGCGTCTGATCATAACATGGGTATGTTAGCATGAGCTTTGCAAATTAGCACTCCAGTCAGATGTTTATTCAATGGATTGCTTAAAAGCAAGCAGCTTTACAGTATCAAACACGAAAAACAGTGTCAGTGCCTCATTTAATCAGAAGCACAACTTAATTTTGTACTATAAAGCAGCTATCCAGTGTATTCATGTTTTCACCCGCAGAGATCTTACCTCAATGACCTCAACAGATCAAATGAGTCAGAGAAGACTTCCGTGAAAATGAAGGCGGAGCCTCAGTGCACATCTCCTGTTACGTTATTGTCACGGACCAATGGTGGCATGAAGGTGTTTTGCAGCTGAAACGAAATTTTCCTGAAAGTTCGCTTTGGCAAACCGTTTCGAACTTCCAAAAAGAACACAAAATAACTTCGTTTTGGCCTAATTTTGTTCAAAATGATGTCACATCAGTTCGTTCTTCGATTTCATTTGAAGTATATCGGGGCCTTGGTTACATTTTCATAGAGTTTGTGCTGAATAGTGTATTCAGACTTTAGACGTTACAATAATATGAGGGCAGCATGTATGTAAAAGTTTGCAGTTTTGAGAAAATTGTATTTATGCATGGTTTGTTTAAAAGTCAGTGAAATAAGGCTATAAAACCCATACTGTATTTTTGTTCATAAGACTTTTAAAAATTATTGGATCAGGTAGCCTTGACTTTTTGTTTCAAAACGATGTGAAAATCATCCAGGGGGTATTCCAGGAAGCAAGGTTAACTTACCGTCTCATATACCCTGAACTCTCGGTTGCTTCCTCGAGGTACGCTGGTTCCAAAAACACGTCCGGGAGTAAGTTCAGCCAACCCAGAGTATGTTCCTGGTTAACACACAAGACATTTTCAATAAAGCGACAAATTGACGATTCACCATTGAAACAGACACTAAGAAATCACGCACCATACTACTTCCTTCTTCTTTTGTTTAATGGTGATTTACATACATAACCTACATTTTTTCAAACTTTTTATTTAATATTTAATATTTATTCACTGAGAATAAGAATTACATTGTTTGTTTGATGCTAATTATTTAATAAGATATCACATATGCATTTTATTATAGAAAATATAGCATAGAAAAAACATCTTGTTATAAAAAGGAAAAGAAAGCAGATCCATGTGTGAGATGACAATAAAATATATACATATATTAAAATTGTATAAACATTTAAACATTACTGCTTTTTATATATATATATATATATATATATATATATATATATATATATATATATATATATATAAAATATTGTATATATAAATTTAACGTTATAACAAATTTAGTTACATTAATATAACTATATTAATTATATAACATGCATCTGAATACCTCTTAAGCAAACTAACCCTGGAACATGAGCTGCTCCGGAGCAGGTTATGTTCAGAGAGTAAGATGCTTTGGCTACTAACATACCATGAAAGTTACATCCGTTTTTGGAAATGAAAGTTGAGGTTATCCGCTTACTCTTAAACATATCCAGGTATGTCACATAACCTGCTTTCTGGAATACTCCCCTGCTCACTCATTCACATAAAATAATATTTTGATTTTAGATTTGTAAGACATGTTTTGTGTCAGGAAGGCTTAATGGGGATCATTCAGTATTCGTGAATGATCATGAATATTGATGTTTTTCACACCTGGGAAGACAAAGACCCTCCCCTAATGGCCCTATCGGGTGAAAGGTTCAAGAAGAAATAATGTGAGGAGATTAAAAGAATGGCTTTTTGTTTTGTTTTTTTTACTTACAACACAACACAATCCATATATACATAACGAAGGCACATTATTGAGCACACTGATCTAAAATAGAGAGAGCTGAACAGTCACACACCATGCATCATTTCACTTTAGAAGGCCTTTATTCAGATATACACCCAGAGCTGTGTGGATAACATATATGATGGATGGATGCACTTTTTTGGGCTTCAAAATCTAATCCTCTATTCACTGCCATTGTAAAGCTTAGAAAAGCCAGGACATTATTTAATATATCTCTGATTATATTCATCTGAAAGAAGAAAGTAACACACCTAGGATGGCTTGAGGGTGACAAAACATTGCTAGCACTTGCCCTACTTGTCTCCAACTCCCCAGCTAATCATTTGCAATGTAATCTGTCCTCCTTCTCAGCTGTCAGGCCCAATACACTTACACAGGTCATATCACATATGAATTCCTCTAGCTGTGCCTTAGACCCATTACCTACTAAATTTCTCAAAATGGTTATGAACTGCTTATTACCGGACATCCTGAATATCATTAATCAGTTCCTTTAAGTACCTTTCTGGGCCTTGAAAGCTGCAATTACGTTGCTGTCTATGGTTGGTTCAGAAACCACTCTGATTTTGTCAAAAATATCTTAATTTGTGTTCTGAAGATGAACGAAGGTCATGAACGAACTACATGAAGGTGAGTAATTAATGACAGAATTTTCATTTCTGGGTGAACTAACCCTTTGAGCCATAAAACAAATTTGAATGCAGGAGTGGCAATTTTCTTTTCACCTGATTTAAGAGTCACTGTTTAGAGTACAGAAGAACCAATAAATGGTCGTCTTCTTGTCGTTAAAGCTGACATTCACGGGGAAATTTATAATTTCATCAAAGCGTATGCACCGACTGTAGGGTTTGAAAGATTGATGTTTTTTTGGTGTGTTAAATAATGTTTTTAAAAATGTTTTTTTTTAGATCGATATTTAACTGTCGATCAAAATACTGAAGAACCCCATATTCAGTCATCGTCTTGTTTATCAAGGTTAATAGGGGCAACTGATCTTTTGGATATATTGAGAGTTAAAGGGGTCATGAACTGAGATATCAAATTTTCCTTGAACTTTTGACATATAAGAAGTCATCATATTATAAGAATATTCTTTCAGAACTGAACTGAAAACTTCCTCGTTAGTCCAAAAAATAGCTTTTATTTTAATCAGCCCAGCAAACGACTGATCATGGAATGTGCCTATTTATGGGTGAAAGAAGAAAATCAATGCTTACTTCATCATTGCAACTTTGGCCCCACCCACTGGCACGTGAGAAGAGAGAAGAGCAATACTGGACTAGACTATAATCAGTAGAGCATTTTTTTCATTTGTTTGTTTGTTCCATTTTTCTTTGGATTCACATTATTCCTCTTAGTAGGATGAAAATAATCTGTTATTTAAATTCTATAAAGAAAGTGAAAGAAGAACGCTCCCTTTACACTGGAGCTGTAATCAAACAGCACAAGTTTATCAGTGACTTAGTTCGGGACACGAGCCAAAACTAGTGTGTTGCACTGTTGGTTATGATGAAAGCATTTGTTAGTGTGCAAAAATCAATGACGAGATCGCTGGATCATCCTGTCTGTGATCGGCTACAATACTCATCTCTGCAACCTTTCATGCCACGACCTAAATGTAATGCTATAATCAACACTCTTCACGATTAGTTAACCTTAAGAGCTGTTATAATAAAAACATGCAAAAAGTTCTCTCTCGAGTTCCATATGTAATACAAGCTATTTCATATGCAAAGATGTTAGCCAATCACAGCGGTGGGCGTTTACACTGAAGTCTCACAGCAGACACGCCCCTTCAAACAGAGCAGGCTAAAATCAGGATAGGAAAATGCCTTTTATTTCTAAATTATGACAATTTTTGATGTAAAAATCATACTAACATGATAAGTGCACCCCAGGAAACATAAAACAGACGCCTTTAAACACCCTGACAAAAGGCAATATACATGGGTCAAGGTGAATAATAATAGAGTTACTGCTGCTCATTTATGTATCATGATCCCAGGGCTTCCAAGGTCACGCATTTAAATGTCTGGAATGGACCAATTGTTTTTTTGGGGGGTTTTTTTGGTGTTATTTTTCTTTTACAAATGTGTTGTGTAAGAGAAAATTTCAAATGATTGTGTTAATTAATTGCATATTCTGTATTTATTTCTTTTTGTTACAACAGAACCAGTTCTTCTTTAAACATGAAAACAATGTTGTCGTCCTTGTCGTCATGCGAGTTGGTTTATTTCAATTCTTATTCAGGGGTGCGTTTCCCGAAAGAATCGTTGGTGAACCATAGTCATAAGTCCCATTGAACTCTATTGGTAACGACGGAACTTGCGTCCATAGTTCGCTTTGGGAAACGCACCCCTGGTGGGAATTTAGAGTATTTAAGCCAGACCTTCTCAACTTTTGGGGAGCGAGGAGGGGTCAGTGAGTTAAGATGAATTTTCGTTTGTGCTGTTTAAGCAACTTTACTTTGTTCTTTGTAAAGTAGGACAAGTGTACGCTGGGTAAAGCATTTGTAAAAGTGATTTTTCCATTTATTGTTTTTTTTTTCTTTAACCATACTTGCATACTTGTAAATAGTAAATTCTTGCTATCTGGATTAATAAATACACTCTTTGGATTATCCTGGTTTATGCCTATGCCTTCCTATTTCGTCCCTTGGTCCCTAACGACCTGCTTTATGACAATTGTGTATCTACACCTCCAGACGTTACGTCATTTGTTGTGGTGTTCCTCAAGGCTCAATTTTGGGTCCTCTATTATTGAACCTATACATGCTTCTTTTAGCGGTTGTAATTAATTAGTTCAATATTTAATTTCACCAGTATGCAGATGACACGCAAATCTCTCTCTCACTTGCACCAGATGCCTACAATTCAATTTCCACCCTACTGGACAACATAGAGAACATAAATCTGTGGATGTCTCAGAACTTTCTTCAGCTAAACAAAGAAAAGACAGAGGTACTTGTTATTGGTAATGACATACAGAGATCTATTGCTCCACATCTTGACTTTATAATAAATAAATAAAAGAATAAGGAATTTAGGAATCATGTTTGACATTGACCTCAGTTTAAAAAAAACAAAACAAAAAAACCACCATAGAAGCATTGTTACAAAAAAAAAAACATATCACCTCAGATACATCTCCAAAGTATGTAATATTCTCTTGCCTTCTGAAAATGAGAAACTTGTTCATGCATTTGTTACATCTAGACTTGACTATTGCAATAGCGTTTTTGCTGGGTTATCAAAGAGCTCTATTAAACACTTACAAAGAGTTAAAAGTTTCCATGGAACTGCCCCAATATTCCTTTCTAACTTGTTGAATAATTATACTCCAGCAAGATCGCTCCGAACATCAAATAGTAATTTGTTGGTTGTGCCAAAAACGCTGCTAAACTGGTGAGTCAGTCTTTAGTTATTTCTGTCCTAAACTATGAAACTCTTCCTGACAACCTACGAGCCATCGACTCTCTGTGCACTTTTAAAAAACATCTCAGAACACATTTGTTCACTAGGGCTTTTCCATGGTTTATTTTTATTGTTCTATTTTATTATTTTCTATTATGTGATTTTAGTTTTGTTTATCTTATTTCTATATGTGAATTTGTTTTTTGTATTTTCTGTGTATTTCTCTTCTGTAAAGCACTTTGTAAACACGGTTTAAAAAGGTGCTATAAAAATAAAGCATTTCTTACTACCTGTTCATATTAAAATCACATCTTACCTGGAAGTCTCTGTTCTTGCTATGGTAAGAGATGAAGTCTGAAGCTGATCAGAGATCTGTAGTAATATTCGTATAGCTAATGTCTCATGAAAAAGTGTATTCTGAGAAATGTTTCTTTTTTGTTCATTCCCTTACACGGACGTGCGAGGGGCCGGAGGTTGGAGGGGAGGTGCCTGAGTTCCTGCCCCTCTGACACTGAAATGCTTTCTGATAGTATACAATCATTTTGTGTGAGGAACAGAGTAGAATTTATTAAAGATGTTCATTTCTGAAAATAGTATCCAGATTCAATCTGTGAAGTGACACCCTGTCCCAAATGGCACACTTCATGTGCTCTTGTGGTTTTGCTGACTTACAGTGACCGCAACGTACATGCATCTCAATGTGCACTTCTGCTGCAGGAGACTTAAAGTAATTTCTTATTAATTTAAAGATTGTAAATAATAATAAAAAAAAAGGATTGTAAGATTATAATAGCTGCCTGAATCATAATAAAGCACTGTACGCCAGAGGAGAATTGCTACTGGAATACTGCACCAACTATAAGCCCTTTATCAAGTGACCCCTTAATATTTTTCAGTAACAAGCAAGTAGATGATTCTGTGAAATAATTGTGTCTAAAACCTAAATTTGATGTAAATGATTATTTATCTCTAAATGATGCAAAAATGGTTCTAATAAAACCTTCTCCAGCACTTTGGAGAACTCTGGAAAAATACTAATTGGTCTATAATTAATCATTATCTGAATTCCCAGATTTAAAAATAGGCTTTATCAATGCATTTATACAATTAACAGGGAACTGCCCATTTTTATAGAAACATTAATAAGATGAATAAGGGGCTTAACTAAAATATATTCCCCCTAAAATACGCTAAAAATAATAAAAAAGGCAGTATCAAGATTATATATATTTTAAGAATACGTAGTTTAATTCATTATTAATTCTCATGATTATTGATTGATCAACTTCCTGTATTTCAAATAAATTAACATCTCTCCTCTATATTCTCAGATGGATTAGCATCTTCATCTTATTACATTTAATGAATTTATCTACAACACTTCCAATGTTAAACATTAGTTTATCACAACATTCATTCACTTGTGTCATGAACTGCTCTGAAACGCACAGGTTGAGGATCCTAATGCAGAAGTGTATTAAAGGTTAATCCAAAAAATGAAATCCAAACAGATGAAAGGTCAAGAGCACAGGGTAAACAGTGCAAACAATGATAGAGTCCAAGGCAGAGACAAACAGAGAAAACCAAACAACAAGCAGAGAATCGAAAAAACAAGGTACTGGAAACCAGGAGAATGCTCAGAATTGCAGAGCGGCATTTACAGGGATGGGCGATACCACTTATTTTGTTTTCGATACGATACCGATACGATACCTCTAATCTGAATTTAAGTTATTAAATTATTAATAATTTAAGTCCTTAAATTATTGAATTACTTTGAGTAAAATGGGTAATGGTACCCACTTAACATTATACTTGAAAGGTATTTTAACATTCAATATGCCTTAATTGCAATTTATTAGATTTTATTTTTGTTTACACATGGTTAAAATGTTTATTTGTAGTGGTAACCATGGAAATCTACAAATACTATAGGCTTCCCAGCTAACACACGACGTAACAGTTATGTAATACTTTTTGGTAATTTCATGACTTACTAGCTGACAACGTAACTACGACGTCGCACGCCAGTAATTTCATTACCTTCAGATTACCATCTCACAACGTCATCAGTACGATCTCCTAACGTTATAAGATTACCAAGGACGTTCCAGATACGTAATATCCATTCTGTATCTATTTGTAATATATTGGTAATTCCATGACTTTCTAGTAACGTACAACGTTGTATGCCCGTAATATTATTACCATTAAATTACCATATCACAACGTCGTCAGTATAATCTCTTAACATTATAAGAAAACCAAGGACGTTCCAGATACGTACTCTATTCGTAATATAATGGTCATTCCACGACTTACTAGCAACGTCATGTGCTCGTACTTTCATTACCATCATTTACACGTTCTTTCCCGGCTAACAATGACCTGGCGGTCCGCCAGCGTTTTTTGGGCGGCACAAAGTCAGCGGCTAGATACGGTCGGACCACTGTCGGCACACCATCGGCAAGCCGACCAATCTGAAAATGCCGTCGGTCTACCAGTGTTTTTTGGGTGGCACGCCACCAGCGGTTTGCCGCTGCTGGACCACTGTTGGTACACCAGTGGCAAACTGATAGTCCGTCCAGTTTCTACTGAGTGCTTACAGGACATTTTTAGTTTTAATTGTGTATTTTATATTATTTTTGCAGTTAAAAAGAATCTAAAATCACTGAATAAAAATATTGAGACTGACTTAATGTATCAAAAGTAAAGTGTTATTATAAAAAAAGTGCTTTCAAATAAAATAACGTGTTTGAATGTTTGTAAAAACAACAATAAAAAAAAATAGTTATAAAAGTTTAAGTTAGTTATACTGTTTACAAGTTATTATCAAGTTACAGTTAGTTGCATGGTGATCTTTAACACGGCATTGCGTCTTTACACTGAATTCTGAGCAGATACAGACCCGCTTCAGAGCAGCCATAAATCGGCTGTGTAAAGGCATCTATAGAGGCCCAAACTGATAAAAAGCCAAAAGAACAAACAGCCCAGAAGAGACTGGAGCTGAAAGGAAGAAACATCATATTACCATAATATATTAATATTACCATACCACAGGGAGGATCTGATTGACCACAAGAGCTTTTCAAAGCTCCTGTACTCCAGTGCAGCTGTGACAATGAGTCTTCCAGTGTTCTGATTGGTGGAGGAGGACAAGTGGGAGGAGCCTAGAGTAATCAGGTCATGAGTGAGTGATCAGCTCCTTCACTGGAGTGATTACTTTCATTCAACAATGTTGTAATTATAGAAATGTCAGTGTTGAAAAAGAATTGGAAATGGTTATAATTGAAATATGGGTCAACAAAACAAAAATTAAAATAGTAAACTTTTATAATCCCTGCCAAAAGATAACAAAAGAGATGCTTGATAATATACATAGAGAGGGAAATGGCAAAATTATAATATGCGGAGATTTTAATGCTCATAACACGTTGTGGGGGAGCACAAAAACAGATGGGAATGGGATGATTATTGAGGAATATATGGATGAAAACAGATTAGTATGTTTGAATGATGGAAGAGGCACTAGGTATGATGTAGTTCATGGTAAGAAGTCAGCTATTGATCTTACAATAGTATCAGAACAGTTGGCAGGGGAAAGTCAGTGGGATGTTGTTGAAGAAAGCACAATTGGAAGTGATCATAGTCCTATCTGGATCAAAATAAGAAATCAAAATTTACAAGTAGAGGAGAACTGGCTTCCAAGATGGAGAATAAAAGATGCTAACTGGGATCTGTATAGTTTTAAAGCAAGTAATAAACTAATAGAGGTTATGCCATACTTGAGTGATGATATTGAGGAAATAAATAGGGAGATTACAAATATAATACAGGAATCAGCAGAAGAAGTTATAGGTAAATCATCTAGGGTAAGGAAAAAGAAAATGGTACCATGGTGGTCAATTGAATGTAAAAAAAGCAGTTAAGGAAAGGAATAAAGCTTTTAAAATTGTTAGATCAAATCATTCATTTAACAATTTAATGGAATACAAAAAAGCACAGGCAAAAGTTAAAAGAATTGTACGAGAAGCAAAACGGAAATATTGGAGGGATTTTTGTTGTAATATTGGGACAGAAATCCAGGTCAGTGAGATCTGGGGAATAATAAGGAAAATGGGAGGCATTAGAAGGGAATTTTCTTTGCCTGTGCTTAAAAACAATGATATAATTGCAATTACAAACGAAGAGAAATCAAAGATGTTTGCGAAGGCTTTTGTTAAAGTGCATAGCTCTCAAAATCTATCTAATGAGGAGGTAGCATGGAGAAAGAAGGTAACTGAGGAAAACAAAGATGCATTGGGAACAAAGGAAATAAAAGACAGCCCACTTGATATGAAGTTAACATTGTTTGAACTTAAAAGAGCACTTTTAGGGGTTAGAAATACTTCACCAGGGAAAGATGGTATTGTGTATAAAATGATTGAACAACTGAGTGATGTAGCTAAAAATGTGATTTTAAAGCTTTATAACAAAGTTTGGGATCAAGGGAAGATACCTACTAGCTGGAAGCATTCAGTAATAGTCCCGATAGGAAAACCTGGAAAGGATAAAACAGATGTTAAAAGTTACAGACCAATAGCTTTGACATCTAACCTTTGTAAGCTTATGGAAAAAATAATAACTAATAGGTTAGTATATGAAATTGAAAAAAGCGATCTTTTATCTCCTTATCAGAGCGGCTTTCGGAAAGGAAGAACAACTATGGATCCTGTAATTTGTTTGGAGAATGAAATAAAAGCACAAGTAAATAAAGAATATGTTTTAGCAACATTTTTTGACATAGAAAAAGCTTATGACATGTTATGGAAGCAAGGGCTTTTAATTAAATTGAATAGAATGGAAATAGGTGGTAAAATGTTTAATTGGATTAGAGACTTTTTAAGAGAAAGGACTATTGAGGTTAGGATTGGTGTGGAATCTTCAAATATCTACCCAATAGAAAATGGAACTCCGCAAGGAAGCGTATGTAGCCCAATATTATTTAATATTATGATTGATGATATTTTTCTGGAGTTGAACAGAGAATGAGTAAAGCATTATATGCAGATGACGGGGCATTATGGGTAAGGGGCCGTAACATTAAAGTACTGGAGTCAAGAATGCAGAAAGCAATAGAACAGGTTGAAAAGTGGTCACGTGAATGGGGATTCCGCTTGTCAGTTGAGAAAGCTCAATATATATGTCTCTCTAAAAAACGGGAAAACCCTAGATTAGATATTAAATTGTATGGACAATCTCTCAAACAAGAAAAGGTAATAAGATATTTAGGAGTATGGTTTGATAATAAACTTACTTTTAAAATTCATATCCAAAAAATGGTGGATAAATGTAAACGAGGTATTAATGTACTTAAATGTCTGTCAGGATATAATTGGGGTACATCTGGAGCATCTATGAAGATGATATATATTGCTCTAATTCGATCTGTTTTTGATTATGGATGCATAGTGTATAATTCTGCAGCTAAATCCTTATTGACAGTCTTGGATAAGATGCAATCTAAGGCCCTCCGCTTGTGTTGTGGAGCTTTTAAAACATCGCCAGTAGCATCAATTTATTTTTCAAATTAAGAGTCAGCATTGCTTTGATCTATCATGCAAATATGTGCAATTCATTAACATGCATATACTCAGACTACATTTTCAACTCTGTGACTAGGGTGGCCATTTCCATAACACCAAAAAGAAAGACACTTTGCGGCATTTAGTAGGACTCTGGTGTACTCGCAACTACAATGTACTCATAATACAATTTTGTCCATTATATTGATGGTATCATGATACAGTGATTCTGAAAATGCCTACTCTATTCATTGCCGGACAATTTGATGTAGACCTATGCGTAAGAGGCAAAAAAGTGTTTGTTCACAGCCTATTTGTATTTATTCAAGACATTGTGATGTCGGTTTCAAAAAAGTCTTGCAAAGTGCACAGTGCCTGAAAACAGAAAATTTCTGGACTTCTGAAAATAAAATAAATAAATAAATCTGGCAGACTGGCACAATGCCAGAAAACATAAAATTTCTGGATTCTGGAAATAACAAATACATAAACAAATAATGAATTTGAAAAATAAATAAATACACATTTCAGTTCTTAAAGAAGTTCACCCTCTGCAGCAGCTCAGGCCGAATCGGCATGTTAACGTGATGATATGACGTAGCCAGCACGTGGAGGCTTGTTTACGTTTTTAACCAATGATATATCAGATATTTATTTGACACCGCTTTCAGCCAATCGTTTGTTTGAACAGAGATCTTACAGCATTAGATGCTATGCTGCTGCGTCCTAATAAAGATTCTAGAGCATTTTTTTTTTAGGCTGAATTTTTAGGCAACTCCAAAAAGGAGGACAAATGAGTGTCTGACTTGAGGCTGCGCCGGACGCCGGACAGGGGGCTTAAAATCCAGACTGTCCGGCCAAAATCCGGACGTATGGCCACCCTATCTGTGACTCAGACCACTTCAGTTCCAGCCATTCAGCTACATTTGTTCTTCACTTTTGATAAAAGTACATTTAGAAATCATACATACTAAGTCCAGAGTCAGTTATGTATAGATGATTATCCCCATTCTGTAGAAAGGCTCACAAAATTTAAATGCACTATTAATTTATAGTTTTTTTTTTTGGCAATTCAGAAAACATGCTTATTCAAAAACATACCAGTGACACTAATCCTACCCCAATATCAGGAAAAAAAATCCAGTGAATTAAGAAATGCTCTCTCTGATTTAAGACATGGATAGGAAGAGTAATGATAATAGAAATGCTTTGGCAATACTTTATAACAATTATCATGCCAATAAAGATAATTCTTATAGTCTTATAAAAAGACTTTAAATGGCAGCCAAAGAAGGTGAAACTGGAAACTGAGGACACACATACACTGGAAATCATGGAAAAACATGAGAGACATGGAATAATGGAGACTGATGAAAATGAAAATCTGAATTTGGAAACTGAAGAAGAACACAATTTTGAAGAACCCACCTCTGAAGATTCAGATGTTTCGGAACAATTTTCAGATGAAGATTCCCTGACGATGGGTGATTCAAGTTCAAATGTAGCCAGAGACATCGCATCCTGGAGCACAGAAAATGGAATTGCCCATAATGCTTTAGACAGCCTTCTGAAATTGTTAAAAAAACACGGAGACCTTCAGACCACGGAGACAACAAAAGACCTTCCATAAACTTCTGGAACTTTACTTGACACTCCAAAAGCTGTAACTATACAGCAGATGTCAGGAATAGAGTATTTCTACTTTGGAGTAGAAAAGATGTTGGAGTAGAAATCACATGCAGAAATACTCTGTCGAAACAACCGCAAGGATGCAAATCTTAGAGTTGAGACTACATATAGACTCCCTCTTTTTGAAAGTTCGAAAACTTGTCTTTGGTCAGTTCTTTGTAGCACTAGTTTAAAACCGAGAGATTTATTTCCTGTGGCTATCACATGCGGAAATTCAAAGCCCTGTGATTTGGAGTTTTTGTGTGACACAGTTGAGGAAATTACAAAACTGGAGAAAGACGGTCTGTGGTACCAAGAAAAGCACATTCCAGTTCAAATTAGCTGCATTATCTGTGACGCACCTGCCAAGGCCTTCGTCAAATCAATCAAGCAATACTCAGATTAAATCAGAAAGGTCAGTGGCTGGGGCATATGACATATCAGCAGGTGGACGATCTACAGCTGCGTACTGACAGGTCTTTCAGACAAAGGCAGCAGGAAGAGCACCACAATGGAGAACAAGAAACTCGATTTTGCCAGCTAAATATTGACATGGTTTCTGGTTTCCCTATTGATTACATGCATCAAGCATGTCTTGGAGTGACAAAAAAACTTGTCCTGACATGGATGCGAGGGCCAAAAGAGACAAGGATGTCTGCTGGACAGATAGCCGTTGTAAGCAGCAAACTTGAAAATCTCCGAAACAGCATTCCAAATGTGTTTGCCAAGCCCCCCCGGGGACTGAATGAAATAGACAGCTGGAAAGCGACTGAGTACAGACAACTAATGTTGTACACAGGAAAGATTGTCCTGAAAGGAATTCTGAAACAAGAGCTGTATGACAACTTCATGTGCTTCTCCACAGCAATGTGCATTCTTGTCCAACCAGGTCTCACAAGGAAACACTGGCAATATGCAAGGGATCTCCTGTAATTCTTTGTTCTACAGTGCAAAGAACTGTATGGAGAGGGATTTCTTGTGTACAATGTCCATCAGATGCTCCATATTGCAGACGTTGCAAAACAGTTTGAGGGTCTGGATGAATGCAGTGCTTTTGCATTTGAAAGCTTCAACCAAAAATTAAAAAGAATGGTTTAGTCTGGAAGAGTCCACTGGCTCAAATAACAAGAAGAATTCTTAAGGGGGCAAAACATGCAGAAGAGAACACCAGAGGCACAGATCAAGAATACAAGACCAAACAATTTCTTTGGAATTGACCAGACCTTCTTTGAGGTCATTGAAGAAGATGGTCTGGAAAGACAAACACTACTCTGTAGGGTCTATGATGAGACGGCTCCCCTCAATACAGAACCCTGTGATTCTCACATGGCAAAGCAAAGGAGACGACAATTAGGAGAGTATTAAAATCGGAGCTTAAATCTCAAGTGATCATGACTGAACATGAGGATAAGAAGAAGATTATATTTCTTTACATTTTACACAGATCATGGACATTGTTCAACCCTATGAAAATTATGAATGTGGATGACAAATTAGGAAATCATGCGACCCTAACCCTAATTTAGGAAATCACGCAACCCTAACTGTTGCATGTTAAAGGTGATAAAGAGGATCTTTTCGTCGACTGAGAAACCAAAGACTGTTAGTGAGTTTTTGAAATGAGCGATTGCGTAAGAACAACCCCCCACCTTTCGAGGGAACGCCTCCCAAAACTCGTGCACGAGTATTGGAACACGAGTGTTTACCACCGGCATTCGCTGCGTCGTGTAAGTGGATTCATTATGTCGGACTCACCGCAGGTAACTCATAATCTGCAGTTGTTACTCCTGTCTCCTGACAAAAACATTGCATGCGGCGCCTGTGGAGTGTGGAAAGTTACTGGATCACGCAGCCGCGCTCGTCTCTCACAAGGAACGTCACGGCAATGATTGACAAGCCAAAGGGCCAATCGTTTACGCGATGATGTTTTTAAGGCCCTACCTCGTGCACAGATAATGTATATTAATATTATTCCTTTCAGTGCACCTAATAAATAGTCTTTTATCAGTTAGTAAAGACAGTTTCAAGTAATATTGCAAAAATGTATAAAACAAAACATCCTCTTTAGCACCTTTAATATGCAAAAACATGATAGTAATTAAGAATGACTAAAACCAATTAATGACTATTCAGGATTGATTCCAGGAAATCAGCTGTCAAATATCTGTAAGTGTACAATAAAAAAAATAAAAAATTATATATATATATATATACATATTATATATATATATATATATAATATACCTGTGCCTTTTGCTACAGAATTGCTCTTTTAATAACTAAATTACTTTTTTTTTTTTTTGATGATTACCAACGTTGTAGTTGATTTTGAAAAAGAAGACAGTGGCAATTGTTTGCCGAACATAGATTGTGGCATATGGAAGTAGAAGTATTGCTACTGCTTAGGTTTTGTGATAAAGCACTAAGGCTATACGGATGTATAACATTGTGAAAGCCTTTTCACTTTTTTGACTGGTTTGTGATTGGGTATTTGTCTAAATGAACAAACAAGGATTGAGCTGCTGTTGGCCTCCATCTGAGCCATCCAAGAAGGCAAAAAATGGAGAACTGCCAGATGCCAAGACTTGTAAACTTTTCAAGATAAGAATTTTAGAAAAATCGTTTAAATGTAAGAGTAAACCGTGAAATTGTAATTACAATGAACACCTGTTAAAAATTTGTTAAAACCTTAGTTCTGATTTTAAATTCTGATGGTACACTTGGGGTCAAATAATTAAATTAGATAGATTTTAAAAAGCTTTAAAGCAGGAGTACTCAAGTTCAGAGGCCAAGAGGGCCGCATTTTAACCAAATGAAATGCGAAGGGCCACAAATTATAACTTGGATCGTAAGACTTTTTTTAGGCCTACTTAAGACAATATTTGTAGTTTTACTGTTTATTTACTAAAAGTGCAGTTTATTATATAGCTAAGTCTTAATAGTATGGTGTCCTTTTTAAAGTGTCACTGAACATGATAAATGGCATTTAAAAAAAGGATTAATAGCTTGTCTTGCTGTATTCTTAATGTACAAATGCATAAAGAGAAACAAGAACTGATGAAAAGAAATCCTTATTCATTTAAAAGGTCTGCATTGTTTTCACAAGAAATTTAAGGTCTGGCCGTTGTTCACTGGCTGATGAGAGTTTGTCCGTCTGACGAAAACATTGCACTTTTTTACAGTCTTTTTATACTCCATTGCACCTTTTTAACACTTTTTATAGCACCCATTTATACTCAGAGAATAAATGTTTTATCATTTTTATTATTATTACCCAAATTTTAATTTCCAAAAATCCAAAAATCTTTTTTTTTTCTTTTTTTTAATGTCCAATCACAATCTCATGAACTATCGAACTATAACCAACGTTGTAAACATGATAAATAAGATATTCTCCGTGAGCTCAATGATGTGATGACAGATCTGTAATAGTTGCGCTCTCTGCTTCTGTTTATAACACATTGACATTAAGAATAAAATATTTGTTTTTCATGATGCTCGGCAACTTACACACTGCAAGGTTTGAGGAATGTCAACTACATTTCATCATGGAAAAATAAGGTTACTTTGTTTTTTACTTGCGCGCACAGTCTCGAGCCTTTGATGGCGTTCACAAACACAAGTGCTCGACACATGCGCACTAGAGAGATTCATGCTTGTCTAGTCTTTTTCGCTCAAATAGTTACAATAAAATGTCTTTGTACTTGTTTAAAATTAGAGTTGCTGGTATCTTTTAATCCCCTCAAACGAGCGCTCTTCAACATGGTCGGCTATTGTGTTTTTTATTACTCTTGTTCTGTCTTCTCTGTTTCTTTTCAGACTGAAACAACAGCCCGTTTCAGTGCTGACACCTTGTGGACAAACTAAATTAGTGCAAAAACTATTCAATGTGCGCGTGCAAAGTGCCTTCAGTTTATATTGTTCTTTGCGGTTAGAAAAACTGTGCTGCACGCGTACAGTATACGCGTTCTCTGCTGATGATTACAGCGTCATGCACACTGTACGCCTACCCTAGTGTATGTGTAAAAAAATGAAGTAATATTCATGCTAATTTTGAACGCAAATTTGTCATGATCACTAGTGGGAGTGCCCTAATCAGCCACTAGAGGGCACTCCAACCCGGACTCTTGGTTTCACTGTTGGACTTCATTACCCATAACTCACTTCCCGGACTCATTATCCTGTTTCATTACACCCAGCTGTTCAGAAAAACTGGGCAAAACACCCTACCTCCCTTCCCTCCTGACGTAGAGCTACCACCGCCCGAAGTAAAGCCATCCGCTCCCCAATGGAGGCTGGGGAAAGAATCCGAAAACTCATGCTGTTGGATCTGTAAAATGGTGGTTTGTTCACTATCTCCACCATCGGAGTAAATGGGCAACACTGGGTCAGCCAGAGCCCGCTCCAACCAATGAGTCCGCCCCGGTCAGTGATCCCGCTCCAGAGGCAACAGAGGAGGTGGGCACTGAGTCTCTGCTTCATCCATGTAAAAGGAGGAGGAGGAGGAAGAAGGCTTCCTTCATCCTTCAAGGCCCGGAGGCCTTTCCAGAGTCCACTCCAGCCAGTGAGTCCGCTCCAGCCAGTGAGTCTGCTCCAGCCAGGGAGTCCACTCCAGAGCCCGCTCCAGTCAGTGAGTTCGCTCCAGCCCGTGAGTCCGCTCCAGCTCATGAGTTTGCTCCAGCCAGTGAGTCCGCTCCAGCCAGTGAGTCCGCTCCAGCCAGTGAGTCCGCTCCAGCCCGTGAGTCTACTCCAGCTCGTGAGTTTGCTCCAGCCCCTGAGTCCGCTCCAGTCCCACATGCTCTCCCTGTCAGTCCTGTGATGGCCAAGAGGGCTGTCTTCACTTTTTTATGTTTTGGCAGTCTTGCGTGCCTGGAGGATACACTCAGGCGTTTTTGACTCTGGACCAGTCTGCCAGCCCGAGCTCGCTGTCATCTCAGAGCAGCCCGAGTCCGCTGCCGTTCCAGAGCAGCCCGAGCCCGCTGCCGTCCCAGAGCAGCCCGAGCCCGCTGCCGTCCTAGAGCAGCCCGAGCCCGCTGCCGTCCCAGAGCAGCCCGAGCCCGCTGCCATCCCAGAGCAGCCCAAGCCCGCAGCCGTCCCAGAACAGCCCCAGCCTGAACCCGCTGCCGTCCCAGAGCTGCCTGCTCTCCCTGATTTGGCCATGGAGCACCCTTAGTCAGCCCTGCCGTCGCCACCCAGGCAGCCAGCCCTGCCACCGCCATCCAAGCCTTCTGTCCTGCTGCCGCCGCCCAGGCCATCTGTCCTGCCACCGCCGCTATCCAAGCCTTCTGCCCTGCCACCACCGCCCAGGCCTTCTGCCCGGCTGCCACCGCCCAGGCTGTCTGAACCGTCGAAACCCGCCTGGTCTGTTCCTCCAGCACCGCCCTGGCACTCAGCCAGGACTCCAGACCTGCTGGCACCCGCTTGGTCAGTTCCTCCAGCACCGCCTTGGCAGCTAGCCAGAACCCCGATCCCACTAGAGCCTCCATGTTCGGTTCCTCTGGCTCCCCCCTGGCCTTCAGTTGGGGACTCTGGACCTGGCCCTCCCCCTGATCCTCCTCCTGTCCACCTCCCTCCTGAGTTTTTTGTGTTTTTGTTTTTTTTTGGTCTGGTGTAGCGTCTGGTAGCCGCTCCTTTGAGGGGGGGGTAATGTCATGATCACTAGTGGAGTGACTACCGGAGTGACTCTTGGTTTCACTGTTGGACTTCATTACCCATAACTCACTTCCCAGTCTCATTATACTGTTTCATTGCACCCAGCTGTTTTATGTTTGTTCATTAGTGTCTGTCTATTTATACCTGGTTTGTCTCTGCTTTTGTTATGGTGTCTTCATGGATGTTCCTGGTTTCGCTGTTTTGGTTTTCTTTGTGTTTTTCTTGTTTTGTGTACGGACTGTTACTGTGGATTTTGACCCTTGCCTGTTTTTGGATTTACGCTTTGGATTACCCCATTAAATTGCTGCAAATGGATCTTGCCTGTTCGTCTCTGTGATTATCCGTGACAAAATTATAATAAAAATACATTTATATGTAGCATGATGCAGGCCACAAATTTAATGCTGATGGGCCGGTCGCCTGTTGAGTACCCCTGCTTTAAAGGGATAATTCACCCAAAAAATTCTATCATTCCACACCCATTCATCTTCGTAAGAAAAATGAAGATATTTTTGGTAAAATCCGAGGGTGTTACAGTTAGACCAGGCAGGAGACAGAAGGTATAAGTAAAAGTAGTTTTAATGAACACAAGCTGAGTATTACAATGCAGACAGGCAGATGACAGGTGAACTTGGGAGAACAGATGAGTGCGATGCGGAGTGACACAGTTCTTGAATGATTGCAGATTGATAATGGAGAATGACACAGTCCTTTGTGTTTGCAGAGTGACAATGGAGAATGATACTTGCTGAATGGAGTAGATGACTTCAGACAACACTTCACGCCGATCAGGGTTGGAGGAACTGAGCATGGAAGCTCGAAGCACAGGTAAGTAGAGAGCGGAGTCCTTGAGGTAAGCATGCAGGTAAGTCCTTAGATGCGAACGAGACCGGACAATGTGACTGTGTGAGAGTGTGTCTGATATAGTGCTGGTGATGAGTGTGCTGATCAGGTGCAGGTGGTGGTGATCAGTACTCAGGGGAAGGTGTGCGCTGTGATTGGACGGTGCTGGAGCCTGGCGTTTCTGTGACAGAGGGCTTTCATGTTGCTTAATTTGATTATTTTTCTTCCATGGACCAAGTTGTCGAGTATCTAAGCAGCTCTTTTGCATTTCATGAAAGTGAACCAGTTTTACCTAAAAGAAAAAAAATCCATAATTGTGCCCATTAATCTATTCATTTTTAAATCAGATTGTGACTTCCTGAATGTAAATTAACTAACATTAACATTGGATTAACATGCAAGCTATGAGGATTCAAGTATTTTTTCTTTTTGATGGTTGAGCAAATCTGTGTATAAGTTAAGTAAAATCAGCAGGCCTACGTTCCTGAGAATTTGCTTACCTCTATATTTCTTGTCCAGTGATGTTTCAATGTTTTAACGGGTCTGCTAAAGTTTATAGCCCAATGGATATCAACTACACTTTCGGGTGAATGAGTTAAAAACCAAGTTAATCAAAATGTAACTAAGTAAATTTTATTTAAATTGTATTTATATAGCACATTTAAACACAGCAAAGTTGTCCAATGTGCTGAACAGAGTATAAAACACCTGGGAGAAAAGATTTTCAGCCTCTTTTTAAGAAGAAGGTGCAAGACGACGTCACAGTGACTGTTAAAACAACGTAAAAAAAAAAAAAAAAAACATTTCTACAAAGTTGTGAAAATACGTATTAAATACATTGGATAAAAACTTGATCACAAACTTTTCAGAACCTGAAAAAAGGTTTTACAATGTTATTGTATTTACAGGGTATGTACTTTCCATTAGTTTCCAAAACATTTAGGGTGAATGCTAAAAATCTAGATGATATCCAGAAAGTACCACATAAGACATATCTACATTTTCAGAATGTTGCATGGTGACTTTTAATGTAAAAACAATGTTAAAAAAATGTTTCTGCAACGTTTTGAAAATACGTATTTATAACGTAAAAAAACCTGACATCTGTCATATTATTAAATATGTCGGGTAAAAACGTTATCACAACCTTTTTATGACGTAAAAAAAAAAACGTTTTTACAACGTTATTGTTTATTCTGGGTCCATAAAGAAGTAACGTTTGCCACTGAACAGAGTGCTTTGAATGTACATGTGTCAGTTGCACACAAATTGGTTTAAACTAGGGCTGTCAATGTTAACGCATGCTATTAATTCATAATCCTTAACGTGTTAAATGTAATTTAACGCAAATACATTACTGAAGCATGTGAAATTGTATCATTAACGTAATTGTACGTCATGCAGTTAGATGATTTTAAAAGTCCAACGAGGATGGAGATAACACATCAGCTGATACGTCTGGTATTCAAGAGGAAAGCTTTTCAGCCATGGCATCAGATGTCAACGCACCCAGGACAAAAGGTGACATGGTTTTATGTAAATGCTATTTCAGTTGCAAGCCAAAACTCGCAAAACCAAGGAACATCGTAAACTGGCTTTTAATAGACTAGATATAAGTAAGTATAAGTATAAGATAGATATAAGTAAGTATAAGACACTACTTTTTGTAGGCATGTATTTGTTTTACTCATGTTCAGTAGTTCTTATATAGGTTAGCTACAGTATACAGCACTAATTTGTCCCAAAATTTTAAATATGCATAGTGTACAAAATTGAGACAATTTTTTTCTAGACTTTTAGCTGTTACTGTTAACAAAGTCAACTGAAGTTTGTTCTTTTATGAAAATGTATAGTGTAGGTCACTGTCTGAGAAAGAAGTCTGCAAGGTGCACTGTGATCTCCCAGCATCAGCAGTTTCTAATGCAGATGATGAGGAAACAAAATGAATGGGTTCAAGACCAAATACAACAATCAGAACAGAGAAGAGTAGAGACTCCATAATACTTTAATTGAGAGCAATGCCTGATTCACTGAGCGCATGATATCAACACTTGTTGAGGGGTTTCTGAAGCACCCAGCCACAGCCAGTGTTTGTACCTCCTACTATCCCATGCATGGTTGTACTATGTCAAACACATCCCCTGCTAAACATGGGTCAGAAGATACAAATAACTATGCTTGATCGTATACTCACCTGTGAGCAGCTTACCATTAGGTTAGCAGAAAACCTGCTTATGTTAAACAGTTTGTGAATTGCTGTACTGAAGTTTAGGTACGTTTGAAGGTTTACCTACCTCATATTTGCTTGTATTACAGGAAAGAATGTGCCTGGTGTTTTGTGATGTAAATTTTTTTTTATTGTTCTTTTTGTAGTTTCCTTTTTTTTTGCACTTAAAACCTGTGCAGTGTTTCTTGAATAAAGCATTCAAAACCCAACCGAAATGGTGTTTCTTTCTGTGATGAATGACTAATACACAAAGTACTTAAAGAAATTGCCTAGTTCACATTAACATAAAAAGTGCAGCACTTCATCATAAAATAACTCGTTGAATGCAGTTATCAGAGACAGTAGATAATACTGATAGCAAATACTAAGAAGTTTGAATTTCCTAGCTCCATTAAAACAACTCTCTCCCATCAGTCCTTACTTCGTACTCTCATCCAGTACCTCTGGATGAACAAAATGTTGCCGAATGAAAGTGCAGAGGACACCTGTTGCTGGATAATTTGTATCCGCCGTTGTCTATTTGTATGACGAATTAACTGCTCTTGTAGCTTTTGTACAATTAAAAACACCCAAAGCTGGTACCATAATGAAGATGAACTGTAGTCTATGTTCATGTGTGAAATTCTGGAGGGAACGTCGCCATGGAGACGTAATGACATGTGCCAGCATTAATCGATCTATGTTCTATAACCATGTAAAACAGGAACATGAAAGGAATATTCTAAAAGCAACTCATGTAAACACCTTAATTAGAATATTGTCTTAATCCGAATAAGGTCAATAATTAGATTACTGCTGTCCATGTAAACATAGTCATTGTTAATCCTCCTTTGGGCAGGTATGGCTAGACAAAAAAATATTGGCACATGCGGTCTTTAAATAAATGTGCAGAAAATATAAAGCTGTCATTTATGTGTATTCATAAAGTCAAAGTGTAACATAATAAAATTAATTATAATATAATAAAAATGTGGTCTAAGTTTAAATGTTAGAAAGAGAAATACATTTTAAGACATCTTGCCATACCAAAAGTAGACGTTTCTTTAGAATGACCCAGCTACAAGAGAATACAAGAGAATAAAGTTATTAACACACCACATAAATATTATTTGGTACTAAAGCCTGAAATTAACAACCACCACTTTTATGCTATCCGTCATATCAATTGACAGACCTAAATAGCAAAAATAATCTGCCTTCACAAGAATACACTTCAAAATGTACCTGTAGTTGCACTCAACCAGAACCAGTTGCAAGTGGTCACACTAATATCTCGTCCCTAATTTAGATAAAAACTCACATAGATAAGGATCCCTAATGGCATACCGGTGTATCCCTGTCTGAACCTGACGCTTTGCTGGAGGAGAATTTTCCGACTCAGCTCCCTAACAAACATAAAATTCAGCACATGATCAGAAGTGCAAAAATACATGTAATGTCTTTCATATCATATCCCATTTTATTACATGGGGTGGGGGTAATTATAGTTTACACATTCACTTTTATTCGTATGCCTAATATGTCGAAAAAACTATGTTTCGTGCCTCGTCACATTAAATTAGGAATCACATCCCATACTTTTTTTTTATTCAAAATGGTAAAATTTGATTTTAAAAGTTGAGTAGATTGCACTATACAGTATATTACGGTCAGTCGTTGAACATTTCTATCGTGAAACAGTTGTCAAATACTAAAGCTTCTTCTCATGAGACACTTTGATCATTAAAAGTAGGCCATTTGATGGGCCAATTTGCCAAACATCTCATCAATTTGACATTGACGACAAATGCTGTCCCCGTCAATGGTTTACGGCCCTGATCTAAATGGCCGTTTTGGGCACTTTGTTTTGAGTTTTAAACTCAAATTATTCAAAAATAAACTCATTCAGGTGATCACCCAGTTGTCGGGATTTATTTTTCAATTACTGAATGACGTTATTTCATATCTCTGGGACTTACCTCACGTAGGCCTTCCTCAAGTTGACTGCCGCTTGGCTGTTGAAGTTCTGTTCGATGAAATCCTTTCATATGTTTCCACATACACAACATCGAATTGTTAAACTTTAAACAACATTTACACAGTTCACAACAAACTTTTGTTCGTTCTTCAACAGGTTGGAAATATTTCCACACAGCCGAATTTGGGGTTGCTGCCATTTTTTCTCACTTCAAAAAATTACCGCCATCTGTCACGTAGCTCAAATCATTGTCATCAACGACACGCAAAGCATATGCAAATTAGCTTTAGTACCACCCACAGGCCTTACCGTAGTAACTATGTGATTGGTTCTTAAAACGTAATTCTCTGTTGTCAATTGGTTGTAATCGAATTATCTGAAATTTTGCACCAATCACAACTAATTGACTGGTTTGAGGCACTCAACACATCCAAAGAATATACACTGACCAGAAGCGACAGTCAATAGGACGTTCCATTGCAACACCGGCGCCCAGCAGCAGCCCTGCGTTTCCACCATGTTGGGGTGAAAGCGAGTCGCAGTCCACTAGTTTCTATGGCAATATCAGCTGCTTTGTTAAAAAAGAAAACGTACATTAAAGCTGAAATCCAACCTGAATGATGACAACACAGAATAAAATACTATCACTAGTGATCATCAAATCTTTTTAACAGTTTATGTTACACATTTTTTGTTTAACTCTTCCACTTTTTTCACAAAATCTCTAGAAACCCAGTCAGTTTGGGTTAAAATTCTTTAAAAGGCTTATAAACATTGAATTAATACAACCATATGAAATTAAATTAAGGACATGCATCAGAAAAACTGGGAATGTTGGACAATAAATATATGAATATAACAGCCTGATTTTGCAGTTTTGTCTAATGTCCGTTAAAGCAAAAGTGTCCAAAAGTGGGAATTATGTGATAACGGACACAGCAATTCATCATTATACAATCATTATGTTTATAGCATGATCAATTTGGCAGCGCTACCGGAGCACCACCCAACTGTTGCCCAAAAAGTATCAGTGTGATACTTTGCCACATCAGCACGTCTACAGAGACAGAGGGTACGTGTCAATCAGCCCCCTAATTCAGTAGTCAGGGCACTGATCAGGGAATCAGCCACATTCATTTATATGATATACTGATTCACGAACTAGGGAGCTGATTGAGACGCAGAGGGTGTCGATACTAGGAGTTGATTCCTGTCCTGGAGTCGATTCCGACACTAGGGCTATTGAGAGACGAAGAATCGTCTCTTTTGGAGTCGACTCCCCATCACTAGATCAGAGTATCCTGCGATCATAATAAGGACAACAACGCGTTTTGGGTAAAAATTAATAAATATTGCTTCTCTGTATAGAATATGAGAATCCATCAATATTTCTCAAAATGTGAATGCTTTTAAGCTAAAAGCCCTGAGGGATGTTATTTTATTGAGTTTTTTCATGATGATCTCAAGAGTTTTTTTTCAATGACTGAGGCTGATGCTCATATTTCAATGAAAAGGAAACGATGCGTAGTGCACCTGACCGTCTTAACCAAGACCGTTGAATTCCAAGGATGACAACTAGAAACACAAAGTGCTATACTAGAAGACATCACCGGAAACATTCGTGTCCAACTATGGGAAGCTCAAGTAGGCTTACTTTCATACGGTAAAACCTAACCTAAAACCCAGTTCACACAATTATGCACAAGAGAATTAAACGTAGAATTCTTTTAACCACAACGAAAGAAAGCACCATAGATGAAATACAAACCTTACCTGGTCTGGCTCCAATTTCGCCTTTTGAAACAAAAGAAGAACCAGTAACTGGGCCGAGGTCACCATGTCACGCAGCTGCGGAAACTGCAGATTCTGGCAACTGCACTTTGAGCCGAAAAACAAGTTCCACAGATGAGAAAACTGCAAGATGCTGCAAACAATGGGAGTCTAAAAGGCAACTGCCACTGCCCATGTCAATGTGTCTGGAGATCATGGAGACTGCAGCTTAAACATAAACAATTCTGTCCTGCAAAAGTTCCTGACAAATTTACAACTCACCCACCTTCTGGAAGATGGACAGGACATAGAGGAATACTTTCTCGAACGCGGATCCATGAAACTAAACATCCAAAATGACACTGTGCTTGAGATGCACAAAGTCCCCGAAGCTACTGCTACTACACCGGAATCTGAATCCTCTGCGCCTGTAGATGCGCATGTCACAGAAGGTATTGCAAAGTAGGCCACGATTGTTTAATGTTAAAGATTTTGTTCATGTTAATTCAACAGTTTCACTGTTCAAATGTTTCACGTGCTAGACTAATTCAAGTTCCTTTTCGTAGTTGTCTATTTTTCTTTTTGTTCTATTAGCCTAAGCAATTTTTATGTATTTTCAGCATTATTCTATGTTTCTGTAAAATGTTTTTGCTATTAGCATTTTTATAATTAGGCTACTCTATTTCTTTTAAAAATGTTCTTAAAACTACTTATTTGCTTGTAATTTTTACACATTGTAATAAATAGTTCTTTTTGTACAACTATTATCTCTGGCTGTTATTACATTACATGTTTTTTCTAGACGTAGCCTATTTTAACTTACAGTGGGGTTACAATCACACTTTAAGAAATACGATACTGTATTAATGTGAATTTAACTTTGACAAATCTTTTGCACATACTTTAATTACACGTTGAATTTTAGAAATGATACTAGACTAAAACTACGTTCCTTTGTGAAAAAGTTGTCAACTGTAGGCTACCATAAAAAGTATCATTAATGAAACACATACAAATGACTAGAAAGACTATTAAAAGAATCACCAGTTGTCTAAACGAAAAGTTTAACCCACTTGAAATAAGATGTTCTCGCTACAACTAAAATGGTAACAAAATTTAATTACAAAAGTTAGACAGTATCGCAAGCGTCAACCGTAATTCAGAACCCCAACAAAAAAAAATGAACAGAACCCCAACAAAATATTCATCCGAATGTGATACACTCAAATGTACATTTTGGATATTGTTATTTAAAATATATATATATCTTCCGTATTCTGTTTTTCATTTTACATATATTTTATATGTAAAATGGTATAACTGCTGCTCTGTCATGCAAAAGCTTTGGCTACACATCTATATTAGGGAGGACTCGCTGTTTGTTCATATTAAACCTCATAAAAGGGGCTTCCTGTCTTGCTAGGTGTGTAAAATAACCAACCCACAAAGTAGTTAAAAAATATGCAAAGAGATATATTCAAGAGAATTAATAGTTGAATGTCTCACATTAGGGTGACCAAACATCCTGTTTTCCCAGGACAGTCCGTCCTGGCCGTCCTGGTTGTTTTTTATAAAGTGATTAAAATGTCCTGGTTTTCATTGTTTTTCATTGGACCATTAAAATGATCACCCATAGTGATCAAGAAGTTTTTTAAAAACGACTTCAGTGAGATTTACCTGTGGCACATGCACTCACTCATGTCTGTGTTCCACACCCACATTCAACAATTGTAAAAGGAGAACAACTCCATCATGGAGGTGAAGAAAATATTGAACAGTATGTAAGAGCAACAATTTCATGTCCCTTAAAGTTAAGGGACTACTGGCAGAAAAATTGCAGCAATGGACTTGGTGAGGGCTGCGACAAGTTCTGTGCTGATGTTCAAGGCCTGTACAGTGCATGTCTGGAGTAAAAGAGTTCTTAACATTTATGTGGATGGATATAAGTGAGCCACCAGATTGGAAAGATGTGGAGGCCTGCATAAAGGGGGTACCAATTAATGATGTCAAGTGTTCTGACCAGGTCGCCAATCTGAAGAAATTCATAGAAAGGTGCAACAGTGATGAGGAGTTCATTGGCCTGCAGGTGCACCAGAAGTGGACCAAATACTTTGAGAATGCCAAAAGCATTGCATGCTACTCAGAACTACTGAAGATTGCACAGTTTGTCTTTGCACTTACCTCTCACAATGCAAATGTTGAGAAGGATTTCTCACTGATGCAGAGCCAGTTGACAAATGAGAGGAGCTGCCGACGTGACCTTCTCTGCAAGGTGGCAGTGAGAGAAGCCGGTTTTCACCGCATATAAATAGTGAGTCTCAATCAGCTCTCTAGTTCAGTAAGTGTTTTGGGCACACACTGAATCTTGCAAGCAGGTTTAAACATTTCTCACGTCAGTCTCTTGCTTGGTCATGTGAGAAAAGTCGTGGCTTTCCTTTACGGCAATGCCACTGCCACAGCAACAGCTGTGCTCACAGAAAAGCAAAAGATGCTTGCGATGCTTTGCTTTAAGAAGTTCCGCGGGGCCGTTCACATATTGCGTCTTTTCCGCGTGCAGTTATTTCAAATGTAGCCGCGCGGCAGGCGTGCTCATAATGGGATCAACGCGGTCACGACACGCATGCGGTGCGTTTTCCAGGCGCATCGAGATGAACAATTCTCAACTTTTCAGAATGCCGCACCGCAGGTCATGTGACAAGAACCAACCGATTAGCTATGGCCTTTCTGTAACAAAACATCAAAAGCTCAGCCAAACAGCTGATCATAGCTGTACAGGGTGGTTTTTATATCTTATCTCCATAAATATATCTCGTAGTAAAATCATTTATCCTTTGCTGAAACTTCCTGATCCTCTTGGAGAGCTCAGTTCATGGTTGCATAGCAACCCATCAGCCGACTTCTCTTGTGGATTATATTTTATTTCATATACCATCCAGTGACATCGATATTTCAATATACAGCGGCAGAACTTTTCTCATTTTGTGTCACCGAACCTCCGCTGACCCTTAAAGCCGAGTTTCAGATTGCACGATTTTCAAAGTAGTCGGGTCACTGTTCTTTTCACACTGCATGACTATCTTGGCCAGCATTCAGTCGCTGCTGTGTTCAAACTGCACGATGGATCGGCGACAGAAGGTTTCATACTGCGTGACTTTACAATAGGAAGAATCGCAGACAACTCTGTCTGGCACGCAAACTACGTTTCACAACCAAAGACACGCGAGATGTGTCTAGGAAACAACGCGATATCACGCGTGCAAGACCGGAGTTATTATTATTATTATTATTAAAAACGGTAGCGCGCAAGAAGCTTGCAATACGAGTTGCCTGTGCGCTGATTTGCAGCGAAAACAAGAAAAAGAAAAGAAGAATATGGAGGAGGAAACGGTTGGGGAGACTGCGGATTGTATGTTCTGCAACGAGAGTTGGAGGTAAATACAACTTTTCAATGTGCTGCTGTTGCGGATGGTCAAGCAAATGTTTGTGTTTTGTTTCTGTTTGATAGAATTATAATGTTTATGTGAATGAAGCCATGCTTGCTGATATTGTGGTCTATAACTCCTCCCCGAACTCCCCGCTGCTCTGTATCTTGCTCTCTCATTGGCTGTCGGTCATCGCCGATGTAGTTTTCAGTCAAAACACTTTTCACACAGCAGGATTTTGAATCACCGACAGGTCCAGATATTTAGCATGCCAAATATCTCACGGGCGTCGGCGACTCGTCGGCGATTCTCTAAGATCGCGTCTTTGCTCATTCACACTGCGTGATTGTCACTCTCGTGAACAAGCACCGATTCGCCTGTGATTTCGGGCATTTGTCGGCGATTTCTCAAAACCTGTCGGCGAGCCAAAATCGGGGCTAAAATCGTGCAGTCTGAACTCGGCATAAGTCTCACCAGGATATTATATACTATCCTCGGCAGAAGTACATCCATCGCGGGTCACGACGGAATTATATCTATGACGATACTGGTCCAATACGATCGTTCTGGTCATCTACCTCGCATCCACCAAAGAAATCAAAACGGACTGTTGATCACAGTGTGTTAGCCAACGTAACCAGGACAACTAGTACCAAATCACTTAAGAACGATCTAACTTTTGGTTTATTCAACATTCGCTTGTTAACAAATAAAGGACCTCTTATATACGATCTCTTGAATGATAACAAGTTTGATTTCCTCTGCTTGACTGAAACATGGCAACAACCTCACGATTTCTCTCAGCTTAATCAAACTGTTCCTCCCGGCTTTGCTTACACCTGTCAACCCCGTGCCTCTGGCCGAGGAGGAGGGCTTGCGATACTGTATAATGAGAAGTGGAAAGTCTCTCCCATAACTGTGCCTCTGTATGAATCATTTGAATCCACTGTCTTACAAATTAACAGACTTGTTCCTACTGTTATAGCTACTATCTATCGCCCGCCCAGGAGCAATTATAATTTTTTTAATGACTTTTCTGTATTTTTAACTATACTGTGTTCTGCATCTCACAATGTTATTATATTGGGCGATTTTAATATACACATGGATAATGTCAATAACACTCTCACCAGAGATTTTATATCATGTCTTGACAGTTTTGGCATACAACAATTTGTTGATTTTCCGACCCACTGTAAAGGTCATACTTTTGACCTTATTTGCTGCTCTGGTGTAACCCCTTCTAACTGTCTAGCATCGGACCTGCCCACATCAGATCACAAGTTAATATCATTCAGTGTTAACTAAATGGTAGAAAAAACCAACATGGGTCGTTCCATCTCATTTCGGAATGTTAAGAACATTGATTTATCCGCTCTCTCTGATGGGCTTGATCATTTCCTCATGAGAGATGTATTTTCCACTCCAGATGACTTAGTTTCCCACTATAATGAGGGACTGCATAGTGTGTTTGATAAGCTTGCACCTCTAAAAACTCGGACTGTATATTTTTCTCATTCTGCACCTTGGTTTACATCCGAACTGAGGCAACTTAAAACCAAGGGATGTCGCTTGGAACGTCTATGCATTAAAACTGGACTTACTATTCATAAACAGATGTACGCAGATCACATGCTCTCCTACAAGTATGCTCTTTTGACTGCTAAATCCAATTATTATTCCGCTATAATTAGGTCAGATGAAGGGAACACCAGATCCTTGTTTACCACAGTAAATAACATCTTACGGCCTCCTGATACCCTTCCTTCCCACCTATATTCTAGTGACTTGTGCAACAAATTTATGACCTTTTTTATAACTAAAATTGACAATATACATCAACAATTGACGCCTCAAAATAGCATGGCATGTGATCTGCCTTTTCTGCTTTACCATGACTCACCTCTCTCTTCATTTAATAGTTTTGAACTTCCGACTGCTGAGGAAATATCATGTCTCATACGACAATCTAAGTCTTCCACCTGTCAGTTAGATCCTCTCCCTACTCACTTGGTTAAAGCCTGCTCATCCACTTTATCTGGTATAGTAACCGATATTATACATTCTTCTCTAACTTCTGGGATTGTTCCTTCATCTTTTAAAGTTGCTGTTATAACTCCAAGACTCAAGAAACCGGGAGCCGATCTTAACAATTTTTCCAACTTTCGCCCAATTTCCAATTTACCTTTTCTTTCAAAAATCTTGGAAAAAGTTGTTGCATCTCAGATTCATGCTCACCTCTTAAAAAATAGCCTGTTTGAAAAATTCCAGTCTGGTTTTCGGCCAATGCATAGTACAGAGACTGCCATGGTAAAAGTCATTAATGATCTGCTGATGGCAGCTGATTCTGGACTATTAACTATACTTATCTTTCTTGATTTAAGTGCAGCCTTCGACACAATTTCCCATCAAGTTCTCTTAAATAGATTACTCTCTATAGGTATCACTGGTGTTCCTCTCTCCTGGTTCAGATCCTATCTTTCCGGACGCACTCAATTTGTTCAGCTCAAAAATTTCAGTTCATACTCTTCATCTGTTACCACTGGTGTTCCTCAAGGCTCTGTTCTGGGCCCTCTTTTATTTATTATTTATTTATTACCCCTTGGTTACATCTTCAGGAAATATGGCATTAGTTTTCATTGCTATGCGGACGACACCCAGCTCTACTTATTATCCAAGCCAAATTCTACTCTTCTGTCTTCTTCTCTCTCAGATTGTTTAGAAGAGATTAAATCCTGGTTTTCACACAATTTTCTCAAGTTGAATACTGATAAAACAGAGGTTCTTCGGTCCCACTTTATATTAAGTGGCCTTAACTACTATGTACTTACATCAAAAAATAAGTACAATGTACTTATTGGGTTCATATTGAATTGCAAAACACTTTTTCTGCTATTGAATTGGGATACGGGTAAGGTTAAGGAAAGCTTTGGTGGTACGGGTAGGTTTAAGGGTAGGGGTAAGGGTTAAGGGATGGGTCAACAGTGTAATTATAAATGTAATTACAGAAATTAATTACAGATGTAATTACATGCAGGTGTTTTTCAAATATAAGTACAATGTAAAAACATGTATGTACACAATAAGTGCATTGTATCAAATCATTAATTTAAATGTAAGTACATAGTAGTTAAGGCCACTTAATATAAAGTGGCACCGGTTCTTCTTGTTGGCACTAAATCCAATTTGTCCAAATCCAATAGCTTTTCAATTTCAATTGATAATTCTATAATCTCTCCATCTTCTCAGGTTAAGAGTCTGGGTGTCGTCCTCGATAGTACTTTGTCTTTTGAAACACATGTAAACAATATTACTCAGTCTGCATATTTTCACCTGTGGAACATCAGCCGTCTCCGTCCATTTCTCACATCCAATTCCACAGCCATTCTTGTACACGCTCTAGTCACCTCACGCATTGATTACTGTAACTCTCTTCTATTTGGGTTACCTCACAAACTCCTTCATAAACTTCAGTTGGTCCAGAACTCAGCTTCCCGTATAATTACCAGAACCTCTTTCACTGAGCATATCTCTCCTGTTCTCTATCATTTACATTGGCTTCCTGTTAAATATTGGGTAGAGTACAAGATTCTACTTCTCACTTTCAATGCTCTTCACAATCTTGCACCCTCATATCTCTCCGAACTGCTCCACATCTACACTCCGAGATGCATCTACACTGCGTACACTTCGATCTTCCTCTTCTGTCTCTCTTGCTGTACCTTCTGTTCGTTTAGTCACTATGGGGTCCAGGGCGTTCAGCTGTGCTGCTCCTTGTCTCTGGAATTCTCTACCACTATCCCTACAACAAAGTGATTGTCTGGTTACTTTTAAATCACATCTTAAAACCTACTTATTTAAATTAGCTTTCTCTGACCAGTTTTAAATATTGTATGTTAGCTGTTGCTTTGTTTGTATTGTGTCTCGATTTGTTTTATAACTACCTTTTTACTGTACGGTGTCCTTGAGCGCTTTGAAAGGCGCCTTTAAATAAAATGTATTATTATTATTATTATCTGCAGCTGTGTTGTATTTTGCCTTAAAAGACTTGAAAAAGGTGCGGTCTAATGGCTGCATCTTGTGGCTGCAGTGGGGTGGGATGGTAATCATTATCACCCCACGCTCTCTCGCAAGCAACACAGCCTCGAGGGTCTTATGCGAGTGGTGGCCATCCAATATCAGAATGTGAGGCCTCTGAGGAGTGCATCCAATGGTGTCACAAAAATGTCTCAGCCACTGGAGAAACAGTGTACTGTCCATCCACCCTGAGTCAGTCACTCCACCAATCGATCCTGCTGGGGCACCACACAGCAGGCGCTCATTCATTCTTTTTCTTGGAAAAATGAACAGTGGTGGTACAAACTGCCCTGCGGCATTCATTGAACAGGCAGTAGTGACAGTAAAGCCTCTTTCCGCACTTGTGACTCTTGCCACCTGCCTCTTCCCCTTTGAAACAACAATTTTGTTTGGCTTCTGTACATTCTGGACACCCACCTCATCCATATTCCACAGACGGGTGGGGTCAACGTTTTCGCCAAGCCTATGGAGCTCATCCTCATAAATACAGAAGAACAGGTCCACCTTCGGTCTGTTGAACCCCACCATCCTAGAAATGCTCGTCTGTGGAGTCCTGACAGACAGGGTTCCTTGTCTTCTTAGAAAATTATAGAACCAGTCTTTCCCTGCTATCTTGCGCTCTGAATTAAAACAATGGTTCAAGCCTAACCTCTCTGCCAGGTCATAGGCCAGCCTCCTTAAATCAATCGTTAAAAACGAACAATGCCCTCTCTATTGACTGAATGTGCTCAGTTAACTGGAGCTTGAATGACGACGTGAAAACTACTTTGCGGCCTAAACACTTTGATCCAGGCTCCAAACTTTTTTATCCCCATGCCGCCTCAAGGCCTTTGGGGGGACTCCAAATTGATGGGCTGCAGCCTTCAAAGCAGTTCCCTCTTCAATCACTCTGATGGCATTTTGTAGAGCTTGCTCTGTATAAGCACCACGGTTACTTTTTCTTTTATATGTCCGCATCTATATGGAGAGAAAAAATATATATATATGAGGTTGAGATTTCTACGCTAGGCCTTTATGGGGTTGATAATTGATGTATTTGTTCACCACTGTCACCAAGACAAACAGAAAACCCTAAATAAATATTAAACTTATAAATTTGTATATTTATGTAGTGAAATATATTCAATAAATGCATTAAAAGCCACTATGTCTTATCATTGGGTCACCTAACCACCTTCCATCAGTGAGCTAACTGTGCTATCAAGCTAGCCTAATGCTCACTTGAGGTATTTTTTTTTTTATTTTGTTCAAATATTTTGATTTTACCACCTAGTTATACTGCATTAAGTGTAAAACAAAGGATTTGATAGACAGAAATATGTTATTATAGTAATTATGATAGAGAGAAACTATGCCCTCTGGGGGGCGTTTTACCCACAAGGCGGAGCCGGATTAACGCAAAGGCAAACTAGGCACGTGCCTAGGGCCCGATTGGCGGGATGGGGCCCAGACAGAGGGACAAAAAATAAAATAAAATAATAATAAAAATAAAATAAAATGTACAAATGTCCTATCTACAATTTATTTCAATATTTATTAATTAACTAAAAATAGTGACGATGTTTATCTTAACCATAGACTGTTACATTACGTCACATTAACGCCAGCCCATGACTGTATTTATATAGAGGCGGTGGCGCCAGCCAGTTAAGTCCAAGGAGACGTCAGCGGCGGTCAGAGCGGGACAACAAAGCTAGCAGGCAGGTGTGTTTTGAGTAGGCTAACATTCAAGATGCTTTCGGGTGCGGCAAAACGTAAAAAGGAAAAAAATGAAGAGGAACAAAAGAAGAGACAGCGGGGGGCTTTACAGAAGTTTCTGTCGGGCAGCCGTCCGACAGCTGTGAACCTGCTCGAGTCAGCAGAGCCAAAGGCCGAGCCAGGCCCGGAGACACGGCCCGAAGACGCGGTGGAAGATGCGGCGGGAAATGCGGCGGAAGACACTGTGGCGCCCGCGCCGTCAACATCAGCGCCGTCACAGAACGACAAACTGATGGAACAGCAGCCAGCCAGAAGTGAGCCCAATATCGTTTTGCAGCAGGAGCCTCTAGACCCAGAAAGGGTATTAACAAGCTACCCATCTGATCCTGCAAAGTGGGACCAAATTGATGACAGGATGCGTGAGTACTTTGCACTAAACCATCCCTGTCAAAATATTGGAGATTTCTCTGCATCACAGAGGAAATATGGAGACATTAACCGAAGCTTAACCAAGGAACATTTCTTTAGAAAAAAGCTAAATGGAGAAACCCTGTCAAGAAAATGGTTAGTGTACTCACCGTCTACTGGCACTGTATTCTGTTACTGCTGCAAGTTGTTCAGTATAAGAGACAATCAATTTGTCACTGGATTTAATGACTGGAAAAACTGTGCTAATCGCTTGCATGAACATGAGAATAGTATGGATCATCGTACTGCTGTGCTGAGTCTATCATCACTTGTAAATAAAAATGCACGCATAGATTCAAACATAGTACAGCAACAGGAGTCTGAGAGAGCATACTGGCTCAACATTTTGAAACGTATAGTGGCAACTATTCAGTTTCTTTCTTCACGAGGACTGCCCTTCCGTGGGGACGATGAGTTAGTAGGATCACCCCACAATGGGAACTTTTTGGGCTGCTTGGAGTTAATTAGTCACTTTGATCCACTTCTGTCAGAGCATCTAGCCAGATATGGAAACAAGGGCAGGGGACATACCAGTTACCTGTCCTCTACAGTTTGTGATGAGTTTATTCAGCTGATGGCTGAGAAAGTTCTGCGTGCCATTGTAAAAGAAGTCAAAGATGGCAAGTATTTCTCCATCATTGTGGACTCAACACCTGACGTCACACATGTTGATCAGCTTGCTTTGATAATTCGCTATGTCCTGAAGAAAAGTGGTGAGCCTGTCTAGAGATTTTTGGAGTTCATACCACTACATGGTCATACTGCAGAACACATGGAGGAAACACTCAAATCTGAGTTAAAAGAACTGGACATTGATTTGATGGACTGTCGTGGGCAGAGCTACGACAATGCTAGTAACATGGCAGGGAAATATTCTGGACTCCAAGCAAGAATAAAAAATAAAAATCCTAATGCTGACTTCATACCATGTTCTGCACATTCTCTTAATTTAGTTGGTGCATGTGCAGCAGAATGTTGCCTAGAAGCAGTTTAATTTTTTGGCTTCATTCAAAATCTCTACAACTTCTTCTCAGCTTCAACTCAGCGGTGGGAGATTTTAACAGCCCATCTCACAAAATGTGAGCGAGGTCTGACACTGAAGAGCCTTTCCGGCACAAGGTGGTCTGCAAGAGCTGATGCAGCAAAAGCTCTGAGATTTGGCTACAAAGCTATACAGGATGCTTTGAACAAAATCAAAGTTGACCATGAATGATTTCGATGTCTATGAAGCAGAGGCTAAGACTCTCACAGCGACAGAGGGATACAAAGCAGATAGCCAAAGGAGACGAGTGAAGAAAGTTATGTTTGGTGAGTCTGCAGGTCCAGAGGTGCGGCGCTCAGGCCGTGAAGCATTCTTGATTGACACACATTATGTCATCTGTGACTGCTTGTCACAAGAATTGAAACAACGCAAAGACGCATACAAAAACGTGGAGAAGAAAATTTGGTTTCCTTACTAAAACGAAATCAATGAACATTGAACAAATCCGTGCAGCCACAGAAAAGCTGAAGAAAATATACCCCCAGGATCTTGAGGAGGACTTGCCAGTTCATCTCAATGGTAAAAGATGAAGAATCAGATTCAGTCATGGCCATGTACAAGAAGTTCCTAGAGCTAGGCTTGAGGGATGCTTTCCCTAATGTGGACATTTGCCTTCGCATGTATCTGACATTACCGATTGCAAACTGTTCAGGAGAAAGATCATTTTCTTTGTTGAAACGAGTAAAAACATACCGGAGAGCAACAGTAACAGAAAAAAACTGAATGCCTTTGCCCTGTTGGCAATTGAAAATGGATTCACAACTGCCCTGGATTGTGAAGACATCATCGAGGACTTCACCTCATCAAAACTCAGGAGAAAGCATCTGTAAATGTAAGTTTTCCATTTAAACATATAAATCTGAATAAGTAAAGTGAATATTAAAATCAAATGTAAGATGCATATAAATTAAATGTATAATATAGGGCTATACTTTCTACTATAATGAAATGAAATATGAGAAACAAACCAAGTATATTCAAATCTCAAACAGCTGTCTTATGTATACATTTTATTATTTCTCCACAAGATTGTGATGATGCCGTCAAGACGTGTTTCTGCTGTGATGGAGGCCTGTGATGCTGGAAGGCTGAAGATTATGCCTGAGTGGAGTATGCTAAATGGTTTCCTTAGTAAGTGTTGCTGGTTTTATTTATTTTTATTTTATTTATTTTTTTTCCAAATATTTTTATTAATTTTCAAATAATAACAAAGATAACAAAAAAAAAAAAAAACGAAACATGTATCACTCACACACACATTCACATAATCAGAGACCTGCACCTATCAGAGATAAAGTAAAACAACATTTCCGTGTCAAGTTTTAAGTTACAAGAAAATCTAATTCAAAATGATAATTAAAGATAAAAACAAATGTAAAAAAAGAAATAAATCAATAAAAGAATAATGGCATGGCCCTACTTTACATATGATATAATAATCATGTATGGCTCCCATAATTGTACAAAGTCCTTTATTTTACCCTTGGAGATATAAGTCAGCCTTTCCAGTCCAATGCACTCTGAAAGTTCTTTTATCCATTGTTTTATAGAAGGTGCTTCCATGCTCTTCCAGTTCATAGCAATGGCTCTTCTGGCATGTAACAATCCAAAGTCCAATAGTCTAGTGTGTTTCTTTGTTTGTGAGAAACCTGTAGGATATATTCCCAGTACACAAAGTTTGGCACAATGTGGTATTTTAAGATTAAACCGTTCTGACAAACAGTTTATGACATCCTTCCAGAACTTCTGTATATCAGAACATTCCCATAGACAGTGAATTAGAGTTCCTTTATAATTTTGGCATTTTGTACATATATCAGGAATATTGCTAGACATATGATTGAGTTTTTCAGGTGTTATATAAACCCTTGTCAACCATTTATACTGTAATAATTTAAGCCGCGTGTTTATGATTTGTTTTTGCGCCTTTAAACATGCTTTAGTCCATTCAAATTCCTCTATTTCTTCTTGAATGTCTTTCCTCTATGCGTTTAATTTGTCTACAGCAGACTCTTTAGAGTTAGACATTATTAAATTATAATATTTTGACAATTGGCCCTTTTCACCTCTTTTTTCAATTATTTCCTCAATTAATGACAGTTTGGGAATGTACATAATATCTGTAGACCTGGAAGACATAAAACTTTTAAGCTGTGAATATTAAAAAAAAAATGTTTTGAGGGAATCTGGTGTTTATCACACAATTATTGAAATGTAAGAAGTATTCCATCCATATACAAGTCTTTAATAGTCTGAATACCTTTACTTTTCCATAGTTTAAATCCTCCATCCTTATATTTATTATTATTTATTGTTAGACAGTTTCTAAATGGTCTTGATGAATGTGAAGGGGTCATGTTTGCCTTCTTGTTCTTAATTACAACATTTATAAATGTTGTAAGCTATTGCATTTTGCAGAAAATCTTAATTACAACATTTATAAATGTTGTAAGCTATTGCATTTTGCAGAAAATCTTAATTAAATGTGTTGATTAAATGATAATATAGATAAACTTATTTGCTCTGTTTACATAGTTTACTGACACCTATTGGTTATTTACTGGTACTACTGCCTTAACAATGACACTCCCAATGGATGAGGATAATTTAATAGCATTTAATAGAGCCGTGTAATGACGTATAAATAATGAATATCAAAAAATAGTCTGATAGACTGTTTAATATACAACACAACCAATTTGTAACCAAAGACTAGGCTATGTAAAATGTGAATGAACTTTTATTAGTAACTTTGGTAAGTTTCAGATTTCAATTCATAAATAACATCGATGGAGGGGGCCCAAAAAATGCAGCCTGCCTAGTGTAGTCCATTTATTTAATCCGGCTCTGCGCACGCGCATGCGTTATTCTGTTGTCGTTCTACTGCTAGTCGAAAACACGTCACCCTAAATCTAAGCACTGGCTAACACAATACCGTTTTTGCATCAAAGGATTTTCCCTCTAACACACAATACTTCCAGTTATAATTTTCTGTTCTGTGCTTTCCTATCAGGATAAGAAAAATGACAGAGATTAGCAGCTCGGAAGATAACCTGGACGTGCCTTTTGAGGAGTCGATGATTGGTTGGCTGAATTCCTTGGAAAAGTTTGCAAGTGAGGAATTCCACAGACTGAAAGAAAGCAACAAAAGCCTCCACGAGTCAATGGATGACCAGATGATCAGTGACATGGCCGCACATAAGACCGAGCTCAGAGGATCTGAGAAAGCAGCTGGAAGGAAAGGTCAGCGGTGCTCCTGCCCACTCTGGAGGCCAGAAGAGACCAGCTTCCTCGGCTGACTGGACTCCTGAACAGAAGCAGAGACGGTCTGAAGAGCTGGACAAGATCCTGGAGCCATTCTGGCCAGAGAGATCCGATGCACGAGAGAAGCTGACTGAAAGGCAGCAGGCCTTCTTCAGCTATATGATGGCCGTGCTGAAACTGATGGACTCCTGTGGCTGCTTCCTCTATAAACAAGCTACAATTAGTACAAAATGCAGCTGCTAGAGTTCTAACCAGGTCAAGAAAATTTGATCATATAACACCAATCTTATCATCTCTACACTGGTTACACATTAAGTTCCGTATCGATTATAAAGTATTGCTAATGACCTATAAGGCTCTAAATGGTTTAGCTCCTGTGTACTTAACCGATCTTCTATCGCCCTACACTCCTTCACGCTCTTTAAGATCACAAAACTCTGGACTTCTGGTTGTACCTAGGATAGCTAAGTCCACTAAAGGAGGGAGAGCGTTTGCACATTTGGCTCCTAAACTCTGGAATAGCCTTCCTGATAATGTTCGGGGCTCAGACTCGCTCACCCAGTTTAAATCTAGATTAAAGACGCATATCTTTAGCCAAGCGTTCACATAATGCATCTCATGTCAGATCAATTGCACATGACTATCTTTGCTTAATGTTATGAACAGCAGCTACTCCAATTATTCTCCATTTGCTTTTCTGTTTTACTGTGACTAGAAAGTTCATCAGCTTCAGTTTGGATCCAGCCTCTTAAGAAGACCGCAGATGACCAACACCTGTGAAGAGACGACGCCGACTCCTGTGAGGACTTCAGAAGACGCAATCATCTGGATCAACATGCACATTGCACAATTTCTATATCCTATTTATTGTTAATGTAATTCATTTTTCAGGAACTCATTGCTTCTACGTTCAGTTAAACTGCTAACAGTGTTTGTAAATTAATTGCCTAAATTATTACATTATTTGCTAACTGCATTCTTTAAATTGTAATGTTGACATGCATTCTCTGTAAAGCTGCTTTGAAACGATATGTATCGTGAAAAGCACTATACAAATAAATGTGAATTGAATTGAATTATGAAACATATGTGACATCACTACTCAGATATAGGGACATATATGTACATATATTAGATTTCTGTATGGGTCTACTTGTGTGGTGATCATATGACTGTAGCAGGCGTATATTTGCCAGAGTTTCCTGTGTTTTTACAACTGAGGCCCAGGGGCGTCACTAGGCCCTTTTTAGGGGGGCTTCAGCCCCCCTAAACTTCTGCCCAGCCCCCCTAAAAAAAATATTTGATTAATAAATTTTTGATCGCTTCAGTCCCCTTTAAAAAAACTCATTTGAAACGGCGGCAAGCTGCGTCAAGTTTCGGCTCCTCCCCTTATCTGAGTCTGCTTGGATTTAGCGCATTTTTCAATCTGCAGGGGCGCCGAGCAGAGCGAACATCAGAGAGCACAAGGTGTGTGTCGTGTGTGCGTGCATTTATTGATAGATTGCTAATGCTATGATATTACATCTGCATCGGTGCAGTTCTTTGTCATAAATGCATTGCAGTTTACATAATGTAATGTTACTGGAGCATTGGGAGCACACGGGACGGCTCGGTTTCTCATCCAATACCAATACGTTTCGCTGCGTTCACCTTCAGCCCTTGTGTGATAGTTGTTTTTTATTCCTACAAAAATGAAGTGATTAACACCCATGAAAACATACTTTAGATTCAGAAAACGATCATGATTTATTTTAATTTACTTTTTACAATTACAGACATATTATAATGTATTTTGACATTACATTATGCAGCATGCACAGAAATGACACACATCATTGTCTGAAAGCACTAGATGGCCCAGCGAGAGAATGTGGAGTTATTTTGTTTTGTATTATTAAATATAGTTTTGTATTAAGTAATAATGAATCAGGAGGAGTGTCATGATACATAAATTAGAGTAAGCGTAGAGTAAAGGGATTTTTGATTTTCTTGATTTATACTATTTATACTAGATTTGTACTTGATTTATAGAAGTGGCAAATTGATAATTCATGTTGTTATTTTTAATAAATAGAAATAAATATAGAACAGATTAATCATATTGCCAATAGACAATTACATTAATACATGGTTTGTCTATATTCTTAATGAATATTAGCTGGTTAGTTAAAATACTTAAAATGACATCAATTTTCATGGGGTGACTTTATGAATATTCAACCGTATTGTTGATTATAAAGGCTAAAAAGCTAAAAAACTAAAATAATTTATATTTCGTTGTAGATGGATATACGACTTTTTTATGTGAGCATAGAAATGCAAACAGTAAAATGTTGTGTTTGTACTGGAAACATGTGTGCGTGTGTTTGTACAGTGAATGAATCAGGAGGTCTTCATTGTAAAAAAAAAAAAAAAAAAATCAACATTCCTTATTTTCTAGTGGTCACATCCAATAATTTTTTTTTTTTTTTTTTTTATTACAGTGTTGTATATGGCTCAGTCAGTACTCCTACTCCCATATATGAAATACAGGGAATACAATGGAATAGTGGATTGCAGTAAGGTTAGTAGCATACCACCCTACCCTAATAGTCAAATAATATTTTTTTAATCATACCCTTATTGGGGGCTGAGCCCCCCTAAAATCAAAATCCTAGAATCGCCCCTGCTGAGGCCGTTGTTAGTTGAACACCAAAACATCTTGTCAACTTGTTCTTATGTAGTCGATTTTTTTTTAATAAAGAGATTGTTTGAACACTAATATTTTAATGATGTTATTTCTAGAATTAAAATGCATGCAGGAAATTTAATAAAGAAATGAAACAGTAATGTTCTCAAGTGCAAAAGTACAGCCTATAGACTGAGTTCAGATGTGTGTTGAGCCAGTCTGAATATGAACTTTATCACACTGAAGAACAAGTTTCACAACTGCTGTCCTGTCAAAGCCTGATCTCTCTTATGTTAGTGGTTATGGTTAGGGCACATCACCATAGAATCTCTGAGGGACAGTTCCTATGACATTTAAGCATTAATGAAAAAGACATATTTATAATGAAATCTACTTCTCTATCATGCCCTGGTACAGTGTCACTATATATCAACTCTAGCAGGATTTCAAACTTTAGTCGGTCAGACTAGAGGAAGTTCACAACCAGAGGAGGAGCTGATAGTGTTTAGAGGAAGAACTGTAACTATATATAATAAAGAGGAAGACTGACAGAAACAGAAAATGGCTGATCAGTGTGATCTGTGTCTGCTGGGAGTGATCATTGTCTCTTCCCTTATCACAGGTAAAGAAATCTGGATTTTCTCTAAAGACATTTAGTGGAATTAGTCTGGAAAGAGTTGATTTGAACATGCTCAGTTTATTATTGCACTCATTCATGTTGTGATCTCAGAGTTGTGTATTGATACATACAGGTCATACTATATTATTCCTGATACTGGACACAGAGTCACTCAAACATCTGATGATCAAAAATTATCTTCACATTCAGAGATTTCAACAGCTCTCTGATACAAATACTTTATTCTGAAGAGAGTGATGTTTGTGTTAATGAAGGGGGGGAAAAAGACTTTGATTCTTCTGCTGGTATGTTTTAATTTATTAATATAGATCATAATGATCATTCAAATGTACTTGTGTTTCAGGTACAAGTGGAGTAAATGTGACTCATGTGTTCATCAGTTCTGGTGAAAATGTCCATCTGCCCTGTAATAATGCTCTTTCAGACTACAAATCAACTACATGGACCTACTATAACAGATACAGACATTCAGCAGCAGTTGAACTGATTACTGGAGGGATAAAGAAGAAAGACACAGAGAGACATGAGAGACTGAGTCTGTGGTCTGACTGCTCTCTGAACATCAAGAACGTCACAGAAGAAGATCATGGATTATACATCTGCCAACAGTATGTGAATGGAGGAAAACAAGGACCTGATGCACATGTTTTTCTGCATGTTCTTCATGGTTAGTTTATATAAGATTATGTGGTCAATTTAAAAAGTGCAGATTCTCCCTTTAAACTCAGTTGATTATTGTGTCTTGTGTCCAATTTCAGTGTCTCCATCATCATCCTCACAGACTGAGATCAGTCCAGGCCGCTCTGTGACTCTCTCCTGTCAGTTGTATTCATATACTGGATCCCCCTGTGGTGATTTGGTTCGTCATAAAGGACTTCAGCTGTTGTGGGTGAATCAGACTGGTGTTGATCTGAAGACAGACTCCAGATATCAGATATCATCAGATCACTGTATGATCACTCTGAGTACAACACTCCTGAATGAAGATGACAACAGAGAGTGGAGATGTCAGCTTACTCTCAGAAATCAACTCCAGACCTCAGTCAGATACACTGTCAAGTATTCAGGTGAGAAACAATCTCATGAATCAGTTATGGAAGAGTTTTTATTAGTGTGTGTGTTAAAATATGATTGTCATATTCTACAGTAATGAACAATTATCCTTTACAGCTCAGGATGTGTATGAATCTACAGTCAGAGGTAGAGTCAGAATGGTTTGAAATCACATTCGGTGCTTCGATGGATGGCTTTTGTTTTTGTCTGTAATTGTCTCCAGTCGGCTCTGTCCGTCTCTGACTCTGAGCTCGATCTCTTCTTCAGTCACAGTGATTTCTGTCGCTGCAGTCGCTGTTTTCCTTCTTGCTGTTCTCTGGCTGATCCGCAGAAAAACAGCTGGTGAGATTCAGATTTACTCCTTTAGAACAATTAAAAATCTCAGATCTCACTGTGATGATGAGCAAACAATCACATGTTCAGACTGAGTGTATCATAGAAACATGTGGATTATATCAAATTATCAAACACAAGTTTATTCCTGCTGAGAATTCCTGTAATGTCAATCTCAAAGAGTTATCAAGTCAAATTTATCATTCATTTTAATGCTTCAACAACATCTTATTGTTACATTCTGTGTCTTTCATGTGTGTTTTATCATAAATTCTCAGGTAATAAAAGAGGGACGGCTGACTCTGCAGTGAGTTCAGTAATGCAGTGATTTAGATCTGATTACTGTCTTTAAAGCTCAATAAAGTGTCATTCATGCATTTGAACTGTTTGTTGTCTGAAGGTCAAAGATGAGAATGAACATAAAGGGACGTATGAGACGATCGACATGTCCACTCCTCCTGCTGCCAGAGCCAATGTGAGTCAACTAAATCATCAAACATTACGCTCTCTGTCTGTTCTCTAATGTGATTTACTGATCGCTTTAGTGTTATTCTACCTATTATGGTGAGAGATATGTGTCTGTTGTGTGTATTAAACTTGATTCTCTGCATGTTTACATTGATGTTTAGGAGCAGACAGATGATCATGTGACTTATTCTGAGGTCACTTCCTCCAATAAAAAGCCAGTAAAATCGTTCAGTGTGAGTAGATACCAGCACTTTCCTTGTTCTTCATCACTGTCCACTGACCAGTCCTATTCAGAGAAAATCACAGCTGTTTCTCTCATCTATACACTGCTGAAATGAGTTTGACTCTCAGATGAATGAAGCTTGTGCTCTAATAATAATAATAATAATAATAATAATAATAATCAATATTAATGGACAGAATCTGTTCTTCTTTCAGGATCATAATGATACAGTGACTTATGCTGCCATCAGAGGAGCAGAAGATGAACCGCAGGATGAACTTTATTCTCTGTGAACAAGAACAAGACCTTCACAAATAAACATTAATGACAGATCATGAGCTCATCAGATCAGGAGCAGACGGCACATTTTCATCTCTCTGGTGTTTGGAGGAATTAACTTAATTCAGATATTTGTTGAATGTACAATCAAACAATTAAAAAGCAAAGTACGGTAATGTTTCCTAAATTTTCAACCCAAAGCAGCAGAAACTCTTTCTTTATAAGTCCTCTCTTCTTGAGAATGTTTATTTAGGTAACACTTTATAATAACTGCACACTAAATGATTCTTTAAACCTACTTAATTCAATTATGGACAGTGGTTTCACACAAGCAAATTGTTTTTCATTAACATTAATGGAATTTTTGAGTCTATGTAAACTTCACGTGTTGTGACAACACAACTGAATGAGGATGAGTCTATTTAAAATAGTAATATCCAACCAAATCCATGTAATTGCTTCCCTGTAACTTAAACTGGTTAAGTTTAGTGGACATGCTTTAGTTTATTTAAAACTGGCCAAATAGGTTTCATTCAACCAACACAAGGAGATTTGTTTCAAATCAGTGATTTCTATTTAAAGTAACTCCCTTCAAAGCAGCATTTATTTGTGTGTGATTACCTTGTAGAGACAAAAAAAGACAAGATGTAACAAGTTATCAAACTGTATTTGTCAGTTTTAAACAGCCTGTTTAGTTATTACAATCAAGAGTCTTTAAACTTGAGCAAATGCTTTTAACAGTCTGATGTAAAAGTAATTTTAGATAATGTTAGATTCAAAAGACTTCTGCACACTCAGAAAGTGAAAATTAACCTGGTAAAAAAAAACCTGGTAAAAGATTTTACAAATTATTTTACAAATTTACACACACACCAAAAAAATCCTATATGCAACCAAAATGTCCAGATGGTAGTGTGCTTTTCAGTGCACTTTATTGGATAACTTTCTGCCATCAACTTTTGCAGTGCTTTGAAAGTATACCTGAATCCAGGAGGGTAGCTCAAATTCAGTCCATATATTAGTCCCATAAACATGGCTGTTGCATATGGGACACTGCTAAGGTCCTGAAGAACATTTTGCCCCTCTAACACCACTCCAACATCTGCAAGGCTCTCTTCTATGTTTGCACCTACAAGTCTTATGAAATAAATTCCCATCAGAGTCTTCTGAATCGCCTCCTGTCTGTTGACAACGTCTGTATCCTAGAGAGGATATTTAAAATAAAATAAAAAACACAGTACTCTTAAATTCCTGTGTATTAACTTTAACAAAGCATTTAACAATATACTCCCAAATCATTCATGATTACGCACTCTCTCTTCACTTCAGTGTCACCAGTCTAAAGATGCAAATAACAACATTAACCAAATATAGCCTTTACCCTTTAAAATAATTCACCTTTCTATAAGATAACCCTGCCATTGCTACTATCATACTCAACCACTCAGTTATCCATCTTCCTCATGCTTTACATCAGAGGTGTGAAAGCTTGCTCCTAGAGGGGCTGTTCTGCAGAGTTTAGCTCGACCCAAATTAAATGCACCTGAACCATCAATTTGGGAATTTTCAAGTAAGAACAAAGTGTTAAACTTCCAGGCTGTTGTGCTGAAGTAAGTTAGAGCTAAACTCTGCAGAACATTGTCCATATACAATAGTGTTATACATGTAACATCTGTCAGTTACTTTGCATTTACTGTATTTATCATGGTAATAAACAATTGTGGTAAAGGTTCTTGTGTAGTGGGAAGGAAGAGGACAGGGATCGGCTTTGGCTGCTGACAGTCTTTATTCTCACCAGAGAAAATATCAAACACATAAACAAAAAGACGGTGCAACGCACACTCAATAATTCCACATCCAAGGACGGGCTTCACTCCAACGAACGAGCACGGCTCACTCTGCGTGACTGTCAGCAGTCCCTCTCTCTCTCACACGCTCCTGCTTCTCCTGGCGTTTTATCCCGTCTCCACGCCAATTACTGGAACAAGAAACAGGTGTTCGTGATTTACATTCAACCCGTTCAATCACCACGCATCCCCAGACGCTCCCTCCTGCTGCAGACCCCGCTAAACCACGCCCCCCTCGCCACAACAATCTTATTTATGTTTTTTTAATGATTGCTCATGACCATAACCCTAGTGAGAGAATATTGTTTTAAAGGGTTAGTTCACCCTAAAATGAAAATTCTGTCATTAATTACTCACCCTCATGTCGTTCTACACCCATAAGACAAATTATTATAAAAATATCTAAATAAGACAAATTTAGATATTTTTGATGAAATCCGAGGGAATCTGATCCACTCATAGGCAGCAACATCATTGCACCTTTTGACGTCCAGAAGGGTAGTTAAAAACGTGGTTAAAATAGCCCATGTGACTACAGTGGTTCAACCTTAATGTTATGAAGTGATACGAATATTTTTTGTGGTCAAAACCAAAACAAACATAACGACTTTATTCAACAATTGGAGCTGTTGTCATACGTAGTGAACCAAGTGCAGACTGACTTGTTTACGTCCGAATAACAGCATTATTGGCCGACTACTGTGTCAGCATCACATGCACGTGTTCGGCCAATACTGAGTTGGCGTTCGGACGTAAACAAGGAAGCCTGCACTAAATTGACTACGTATGAACTATCGTATTCTGCACACACCTCATTGATAGCCTAAACCACCTGCTATTCGTGCAGATTAACCTAGAAGATGAACGTAACGCTTAACGTGTATGTTAACTAAACACGTTGCATTCATATGGTGGATTCATCTGCTTATCTGCACATTTAGTTTATTAACACTCTGGGGTTCCTCATTTAGGAGTCACAATCAGGACCTTTGCGGTCAAAAGTGACCAGACCCCTGAAATCAAATGAGACCGATGAAAGTTAGCTGAGGGAAGGGCATTAAAAAAATTAACTGGAATGCAGCCTAGGCCTTTAAAGTCCATGTTTTTAAGTCAGATTGGTGCCACCTGGTGGGAGTAGTGATCAATAATTTCATGCAATACCATAGTTAACCACTAGATTGATGTACAGCTCTCTATAGAAAGGCTTGTGAATTCCCTAGTTGTTTTTGCACATATTTTCTCCTTTTTTTTTAGGTTGTTGATTTGAATATATATATTTTTTCTCAAAGACTACTTTTGTCAAGTTTTTTGTTTGTTTGTTTGGTTTAAATGGTAATTTGAAGTGCCAGTTTTACTTTATAATACAGTCAAACCTGAGCATTGCATTAGACAGATTCCAATTGGAAAGCATTTTGTTACCCATTGTTTTAATTCTAATTTAATAATAATTAAAAAAAATTATAAACCTTTTATAATAAACATTTTCATTAAATCTGTTTTTTGTACTATTCAATGAACAGTAACTCATCTTCAGATGGTAACAGCAATTATGAACAAAAAAACTAAAATAACAGCAAAAGTATAATAATTATAAAAAAAAATAAATAAGCGTTTTAAATATCATCCTAACTATATTTAAATATTATCTGCATATTTACATACTAACTGTAATTAGTGTTTGTTGCACATGTCACAGATCGCAAATGATGCTTGTTTCCACATCCCTCGGCAAGCACCATTGGCATCTTTTTCTTTTGGCTTAGTGACCAGCCGTGGAGGGACCAGCTTGGGAGGGACCAGCCGTGGAGGAAACTGCTTCCTCAGATTCCTGCACTTTCCTCATAAGATGCAGAGAGGCTTGTGTGCGAGGAATGTGCCGCCTTGTTTTTATGAAAGGGGACACGAGCGCTCTTCCTAGCTCCTCCAGAAAATGTCTCCTCCTGTAGCTATCCCCCTGTGTCCAGGTCGGATTTATTTCCCTCCAGATGACAGCCTCTTGGGTTCATCAGTGCACTTGGCAGCTCTGACTTGTTCTTTCGAACCGTTCCTACCATCCTTATTCTTTTCTGCAGGAGCTCTGTGCCAAGAGCATAAGACGTAAAAAATTGTCACATGTGACAATATGCTCTTGAAGGTCATTCATCATTTCGAGGACTATTCCTTGCTCAGGTTTTTCTTGTGCTGTGCCCCTGCAGGTTTTCCAGTGTACACCTGCATGTTGAAACAGTAGCTGGTCTTTGCATCACAGGCCGCCCAGATTTTAATTCCATATTTGGCAGGTTTTGATGGCATATACTGTTTTAAAGGGCACCGGCCCCTGAAACCGACCAGGCACTCATCAACAGTGATGTTGAGATCAGGACGGTGACATGGTGGTTAGAAAAATTGCCCTCCCCATCTCACTATGCCATAAACTACATGTAGCTTCAGAAGGCCGATAAATGCTTGTATTTCAGTTCAATCAATATTGCACCATTCTTCAGCAAACACTCGCTGCCCCTCTAGATTCGTCATTTCAACAAGCATTTTCTGAATGCAGCTCGGAAAAAATAGCTCAAAAGTTGAACTTACATCTTCAGCTCTGACACAGGCATACCTTGTGGGTCCAGGGGTATGTCTTCGGACCTCCTCTGCCCACGCTCTCCCTTGTGTCCGTGGAGGAGGAATTGAACTCCACAGAATTTCTCAGTTCTTGGAGCGGTAGGTTTCAGGGCCTTCTCTCTCAGGGGCAGGGCCTTCCTCCTCTGAATCCTCATTCTCTGTTGCAAAGTTTGTGGCAGCCTCCGTCAAATCTTCCTCTTCAGAGGTTTCATCAAATGGGTCATCTGGCTCAGTGCTCTCTTCTTCACTAGAATGAACTAAATACTCCAGAGTCTCCAGGACAGTATCCCTTTGCCATTGTGCTGAGTGAACTGTGGACTAGGCTCAAAGTGGCAATATTTATACCCAAGTTTTTGTTTTCATAAACAGATGCTGCAATAGGCCTGGAGGTTGTTACTAGGGAAGAATTCCATCCTTTGATCTTACTCTGTGTGTGTGTGTGTGTGTGTGTGTGTGTGTGAGAGAGAGAGAGAGAGAGAGAGAGTGTACTTGTGTGCGATCTGTTAATGTGTGTGTGTGTGTGTGTGTGTGTGTGTGTGTGTGTGTGTGTGTGTATGTGTGAGTGTGGCAAATGGGGCAGACTTTCAAGAGTCTGCATGCTGTGAAGTTTGACGTTTACAACTGTGTGTGTGATTGCTCTAGACTCGACATCAGAGAACCAGAAAGTCTCTATTAAGAGTGTCCACATCACAATTTAATTTGCTAAATAGGCAGCAACTCACACTAATGACCCCTGACATTGAAGACTTTACTTACTGATTTAATTACAAATATGTGAAACATTTCATTTTTAACTTGACTGAACCTTTTAGCAATATTTCTGGTATTGAATAAACTACATTTATACTTGAAATTTTGCTTATTTTACTTGATTACTGATTCTTGAAAGATAAATTGTGTTTCAGTTTGCGCTGACACATGAATAAACTCATACAACCTTTTTAACATGTTTCTTTGTATCATTTTTGTCACTGTTTTGATTTTAATACAAAGATTATCTGATAAATATGGTTATATTTCAGTTCACTTCTGTGATTGTAGAAAATGCAGCGTCTGAACAGGACTTTTATTTTGGAGTGACGACATGACGTCATAAGACTGCGCCGAGCTTCTGCATCTGCTGTGATTCTGCTGAAGAAAGGTTTGTTTTAAGAATTTAAGCTGTTTTAATCGATAGAAACAGTTCAGTGATTTATAGTGTGTTTTGTTTTAAACAAGCGATGTGAAATGAGTTTATTTACTATTTAATGTAACATTGTAATTGTTTATCTAACTGTAATGAAGGATATATTTGTGTGAGTAAAGCTCATATCCACTGATGAGAAACAGTAAACCTGCGTCTCATTTCTCTCTATATATCATAAATCAGTTTATCATGAACACGAGTTCAGTCTCTGGAGAGTAATGGTGGAGAAACTGAACTTTTCAACTCCGAGTCAATTGAATCAAACACTTTGAGAAATGATTCAGTGAATCACGACACGTGCTGCTCAAACAGTGAACATGAACGAGACTAACAAACTAACTAATCATGTTTTCATCAAAGAGTAATCATTTAAATATAATCTATAATTCATTAAATACCAAATGTAGATCATAAACTTCTAAATATGAAGTGTTTAATTTACAGCGTTAGTTTTGAGTGTTTTTTAACAGGTGAAGACTATTAACTCTGTTATTCTTTTCTTACAGATGGAGTTTATTAAAGAAGAGACTGAAGACATGAAGATAATTATTAAAGATGAGACTGAAGACATGAAGATTGAAGATATTGAGGAACAAACAGGTTGGTTTTATTCTCATCGTTTTATTGATCCTAAAATGTCCAGCTCTACAGAAATAGAGAATATTTTCTACAACATAAAACCAAACATCTACTTCTGAATAGAGAACAATGAAAAACAAAAAACTTTGAGCATCTTAATGCTCAGAAGTGCTGTACTTACATTTTAACATACCTGAACATAAACAGCAGTAATTCAACATTAAATCAAGCAAAATAATTATTTTATAAAGAACCATTTAATGTGTGTCATATGGAGGAAAGTCAGGAGAAACATTTTGAACAGAGTGAACTGATAATATTTGATGAAACCAGTGAAAATATTCACCTTGTCATTTGTGGTACAGGTGTAGTTTGGAAATCAATAAGCGCTGACAGATGAAATGGTGTGAAAATTACATGTTGTGACAAAATTGATCATGGTTGTCATTTTAATGTTCTGTAAGAAGTTCTGATACAAACTGAAATAAGTTCAGTTAAACTAACAAATTAAATCAGCAGCACTGGATTTGTGTGAATAAACATTAAAGGGATAGTTGACCCAAAAATGAAAATTCTGCTGTCGTCCCAAACTCGTATGAGTTTCTTACTTCTGCTGAACACAAAAGAAGATATTTTGAAGAATTTTGACCAAACATTGACTTCCTCAGTAGAAGAAAAGTACTATTGAGGTCAGTGGAAATTGTAAGCTGTCTGATTACCAATATTCTCCAAAATTTGTGTTCAACAGAAGAACTTGTACAGGTTTGAAAAAACATAATGGTGAGTAGATGACAGAATTTTCATTAATAACCCATTAATATTGCAAGCCAAAAGTCACAATTTTGATTGTAAGTGCCAAATAAATACAAAGTCGGACATGGGTCATTGTTATGTGCTCATAGATATAAATTTATGTGTAACTCCTAAATGCAATGAGATGCTCACTGTGGGGACACATAAAAAATTGGTGGTGCTATAATTAAACAAAACATGAAATTTGCTTTTTCTACAGTACTGTTGTAACTTGAGACACAAAAAAAACGTCACTGCAAAATGACCAAAAATGATCTAAAGCCGTGACTCTGCAATGGTTTTGCATATTGACACCAAACTCTGTGTCATTGTTATGCCAAACTGACCACATCAATTAATTGACAGTGCCACCTACTGGTCAAACACAAACGGCAATTTAATTGGTTACTTTATTTTAAGATGACGATTACATTGTAATCACTCAAAGAAGAACTGAGTAATTTTAAAGGATTAGTTCACTTCAGAGTTAAATTTTCCTGATAATTTTAACTACATTTATTTACTATAGAGCTAGGGTTGAGGTTTGGTTTAATTTCGCAATTAAGCATTATTAACTCATTACTATAGTGTGTAACTACATCACTTTAAATGTGATTTGAATAGGATTTCAAACCACACATGAATGTAGCTTGAAATGGATTTGTATAAATTGCATTTCATGTATTTATTTATTTATTTTGCAGTTCACACTTGCTAAATCTGATTTCAATCAGATATGCACAAAAATCAGATTTGGACTGACGGTGTGAACGTAGCCCAAGACTTTGTTGATGTAAAATTACGAACAGATTTTTGATATCTCGATTGCTGTTACCATGGCACCGGATTTATTTGAAATTTAGATCAGGGGTTTTCTACCTGTGGGGCCCCTAGGGGGTGCGAGCACCCGATTTTACTATCAAATCATTAGTCATCCACTAGAGGGTGCAATTTGATGATTCTCCCAGCTAATCAATGGCTATGGTTACAGCAGGTTTGGCGCAACTGAATTTGAGCAAAAACATCTCAAACAAATGGACTGGTGGCTTGTAAAATCAAGAATATCAGATTTATAAAAACTGAGATTAAAGGGTTAGTTCACCCAAAAATGAAAATTGTGTCATTAATTACTCACCCTCATGCCGTTCCACACCCACAAGACCTTTGTTAATCTTCAGAACACAAATGAAGATATTTTAGTTGAAATCCGATGGCTCAGTGAGGCCTGCATAGGGAGTAATGACACTTCCTCTCTCAAGATCCATAAAGGTACTACAATCATATTTAAATCGGTCCATGTGAGTACAGTGGTTCAATATTAATATTATAAAGCGACGAGAATATTTTGGAGCGCCAAAAAAACAAAATAATGACTTATTTAGTGATGGCCGATTTCAAACCACTGCTTCAGGAAGCTTTGGATCATAAATGAATCAGTGTATCGAATCTGCTGTTCGTAGCGCCAAAGTCACGTGATTTCAGCCGTTGGCAGTTTGACACATGATCCAAATCACAACAGAGCTGTTGAGAACATATCCACATCGCTATGATTAGATGCTTACTTTATGCTGCCACCGCTGTCATTTTTTGTTGTCTGTTTATTTTGTTATTGAGAGAAAAACGTGCAGTACTTGGCACATTCTATCAAACGCCTCTCAGGAGTGCGGATGGCATTGGCAGATTCAGTGAGTTTCCCGAGTTTTGGATTATATAACATGGTCTATTTTGCAAACAGCTGACTCTTGTCAATCTGATGCTAAAGCCCCGGGTATACTTCACTTTCCGCGCCCGGTCGTGTCCGCACATCCTTCAAAGTATACTAAATGGATGCGGATGCGCGCAGATGACCGAGTTCGACACATGCGCAATACAAATTTTTTCTATACTCTTTACCAGACTTGTTTCATCAATGGGACATTCGTTGGGCAGGATCAGAGAAGAAAAATAGTGCATCCACAATTGCAACATAGTTCAGAAGATACACCAAGATAACAGGAATCAAAAATGGAGAAGGCATGCCTCTTGAGTTTACTCTTCTTGTTTTTGAATCGCTCTTTACTCATTCTTCTTCGACTGCACATTGTGCTCAGTACTGTGTGTGTTGTCACCTAGTGGAATCTTCTTTCCTGCTTGCGCTGTTGCACATGCACCGTCCGCACGGCCGCGAGCCCTCTGCATGATGAAAATTACGTCATGTGGACAGTGCACGAACGCGGACGGCCGAAGTATACCCGGGGCTTAACGCTATTGATGCACCTAGCACTTCTCCGGCTATGCGTCAGTTTACGTTCTGAGATAACGCTGACATCTGGAGGTTGGGTTTATAAGCACAATAGCACAATTTGACTTGCTGTGGAACAAATAATAGATTAGTAAGACCAAAGATTGCCCGTTTTATGTACTCAAATTGAATTATGTCTCATGTTTAACCACTATAAGAGCCAGCGGTAAATCCCTGAAGCACTGCCCGAGATGAAGCTGTTTCTCGGCGCTTACACGACCCCTGAATGGCCGTTGATGCCCTGGAGCTCGCATCTCTCAAAAACATCTAAATTAATTGTAAAATAAGCGCTATTATTATAAGTCACATATATATATATATATATATATATATATATATATATATATATATATATATATATATATATATATATATATATATAATATGGATTATGCAGGCCATCAGCAGCTAGGAATTAAGTCCTACCATGATGTACAGGGTACAGCAGGCCATATTTTATTCCTTTAGCCCTTAGTTTCTCCCGTGGACCGTCAAGCAGTTTGCGTTGGGAAGACACCTCTGCTGGAAAGTCTGGAAATATACTGATATGACTCCCATCAAAACAGAGAGTGGGCTTTGGTTATGGGCGAGCCGCAGTATCTTAGTCGTAATAGTATCATGATGTATCCTGGCAATCATAACTTGCGGTCTGTTGTTCACAATGGGGCCAATGCGGTGACCTCGGTCAACCTTTGTCACGCGGAAAATGATCTTCTCCCGATAGTGAAGGCAATAGGCCAGAGACAAATTGTGTGGGGTTGCCCTTCTCGATGTTCTCACAAAGACCAGCTATCTTGATAATTTGTCAATGAGATCTGGCCTCTAAACCCGTTACCTTGGACTTCAGAGACGCATTCTCTTGTGATAAACTTGCTAAAGTGCCTTCCACTGTGTCGGCTGATGAGGACGAGCCTTTTTGACAGTCTTTTTAGATTTATTCATCATTAGCATGTTAATTATGTTAAGTGATCAAATTTAGCAAGAGCAACAAAGTTTTAAATGATTCATTTCAACAAGTGTGACGGAGCTAATTGAAAACACGTCCTACTCCATGTGCTGCTCTCTAGCACTCTTTGGTATCGGGGGTATTTTACGAGTACGTGTACAAGTATATGAGCTTGGTATCGGCCCAATACTGATACTGGTATTGGTGCATCCCTACTGAAAACCCCTGATTTAGATCATGCTGAGGTTGTATGTGTAATCATGGGAGATGATTAATTATTGTTTATGGTCATGATGCCACCAGCTGGCAGCAATAAGTGTGGCACACATTCAAGCATTTAAAAAAAGTCCTTTTTATAGTTTATTTTATAAAAAACTGACTACAGGTCGGCTCCATAGCAGATTTCAAGCAATTAAGAGCTTAGAGAGTTACATGTAAAGTACTAGACAGATTCTGCTAGTATTGGACATTTACAAGTAACAGTATAACTGTAAAATTTAAGTTTTGTGTTGAGGAAAGCACATCTCATTTAATTTTTTTTTTTTTTTTTTTTTTTTTTTTAAGTTGCCAGCCATCACCATCATTTTTGATTATTATTACAAAACTTTAATGACCCCAGAAGATTTTGTTGTATGAATAGCTGAACATGCAATATGTCAAGAAAAATAACACAGATGATTGCGTTAGTTTGCATGTACTTGATCAAAGCTTTTATCGCTTCTTCCTGCTGCTGCTGCTTCTGTGTTTTGATCTGGAGGTTTTGTACTGATTCAGATAAGTAAAAGCACCCCTACCGTATACCAGGAAAATTCTGTCAATGGTGGGAAAGTTTTGTGTCATAAATTATTCTCAAAATGTGTCTTAAACCAAAATTAAGGGTGTACTCACACTTGTGAGCACTTTTGACCCCAAAAGTCTAGTTTGTTTGGCTAGTGTGATTGCTCCTCCGTACCATGCCCTGGCCCGCTTTAAGAGATTAGGCTCGGTACGGCTGTAGTGAGATCGCTAACCGTGCCGCAGTACGGAACAGCTACTACTTTTGTGTGTGCTATGTCTGACATCATTACAACGACAAATATCTTCTATTGCTAATAGCATAGTTGACTTTTCAATTAACTTAATTAATTCAAGTATATTTAGGTTTATAACAGGTCTGGTTCTCGCCTTATTGGTGAACAGGAATAGTAGTCTGCAAATTTCTCTATCAATGTCAGCAATCTTCTAACAAGCTGATGATCTTCACCAGATGTGAAAAATACAGAAGACATACAAAATGTGCAGTGGTGGATCCCTGTGGACCAGGTTTGAAAACCACTGGTGTATTGATTATAAGATCTATAGACGGGATGGGCAACTCTGGTTCTGGAGGGACACTATTCTGAAGAGTTTAGCTCCATCCTTGATCAAATACACCTGCAAAATTTAAACCAACCCCAATATTTAACCCTTATTCTTGAGGACTGCTTGAAAATTACAGGCACATGTATTTAAATGGAGATAAAACTGAACTATGCAGGTCCTCCAGGACCAAAGCTGCCCATCCCTGATCCATAGAGTATGGTATAGATCAGGGGTGTCCAACCGTGCTCCTGGAGTGTTACCGTCCTGCAGACTTCAGTCCCAACCCTGCTCCAACACACCTGCTGTAATTATCAAGGAACCCTGAACATCCTGATTAGCTGGTTCAGGTGTGTTTGATTGGAATTGGACCTGAAATCTGCAGGATGGTAGCTCTCCAGGAGCAGGTTTGGACACCCCTGGTATAGATGCATACATGTTGTTGGTTTTGATGCTTTAAATGTCTAAATTGTTTTGTCTATTTTCGTTCTAGATCTAACAGCACTGAGAGAGGCTAGCCATGAACTTAATGAAAGGGAAGAAGAGAAAGAACATTATGATAAACATGATTTCATGACTGGGGAAAGGTCGATGCTGGCTAAAAAGACTTCCTCACGAAAAAGAGTTCAAAAGACAGAAACTAAAAGATATTTCACCTGCCAACAGTGTGGAAAGAGTTTTGATCAGCATAGAAACCTTCAAGTCCACATGAGAATTCACACTGGAGAGAAACCTTTTTCTTGCCGGCAATGTGGAAAGAGTTTCAGTCAAAAAGGACACCTTCAAGTCCACATGAGAATTCACACTGCAGAAAAACCTTACACCTGCAAACTGTGTGGAAAGAGTTTCATTCAAAAAGGACACCTTAAAGTCCACATGAGAATTCACACTGGAGAGTGTCCATTTGCCTGTGAACAGTGTGGACAGAGTTTCAGTGAAAAAGCAAACCTAATAGTCCACATGAGATCTCACACTGGAGAAAAGCCTTACACCTGCCAACAATGTGGAAAGAGTTTCAGTGAGAAAGGAAACCTTACAGTTCACATGAGAATTCACACTGGAGAAAAGCGTCATACCTGTCAAGAGTGTGGAAAGAGTTTCAGTCTAAAAGGAAAACTTGAAATCCACATGAGATTTCACACTGGAGAAGAGCCTTACACCTGTCAAGAGTGTGGAAAGAGTTTCCGTTATAATGGAAGCCTTACAGGCCACATGAGAATTCACACTGGAGAGAGCCCATTCGCCTGCCAACAGTGTGGAAAGAGTTTCAGTGGAAAAGGAAACCTTGAAAACCACATAAGAATTCACACTGGAGAAAAGCCTTACACCTGTCAAGAGTGTGGAAAGAGTTTCAGTCATAAAGGAAACCTTAAAGACCACATGAGAACTCACACTGGAGAAAAGCCTTACACCTGTACTATGTGTGGGAATGGCTTTTCACGGCAACAAATCCTTAGGGAACACATGAATATTCACACTGGAGAGAAGCCTTTTACATGTGTTCAGTGTGGAAAGAGTTTCACACATAAATTGTCACTATATAAACACATGAAAATTCACACTGGGGAGAAGCCATATACATGTGATCAGTGTGGAAAGAGTTTCACACATAAATCGTCACTTTATAACCACATGAAAATTCACACTGGAGAGAAGCCATTCATGTGTGATCAGTGTGGAAAGAGTTTCATATATAAAGGTAACCTTAAGGAGCACATGGGGATTCACTCAAAAGAGAACTCTTTTAGAAGTCGTCACTCTGGAAAGAGCAGAGGTGTAAAGAGTACCTGAAAACCATACTTGAATAAAAGCACAGATACCTTATCTGCCTCATCTCCTAAATCAAACACCTGCCAGATTTAAAGAAAATTACTGTCATTTGGCAAATGAATAAATAAATTATCGACAGCTTGCGTGAGCAACATAATATATAAATTAAAATATTAGTTCATACAGGGTTCCCACGGGTCGTGGAATTTCTGGAATATCCTGGAATTTTAAAATTTCTATTCCAGACATTTAAAGTCAGGGAGTTTTATATTTTTTTGTCCAAGTCATGGAATATCAGGGATTTTTGCATTTTTGAGTTTTTCCATTTGTCAAAATGTATTCTATACCATATTAAACTGAACTTGGACAAGATGTCAATACTGTGTTACTAATTGTGGGTAGCTTTGGCCTACATATTTTACATGGAGTATCTGAAAAGGGTGCAGATGCCTCAAACTGAAATGTAGACCAGTTCTTAAGTAATGCCTATTATGCTAAAGCTGTCGGACAAACATCTCCTCTTATGCCACTCAAATTCTGTAAAACAAGATGGGTAGAGAATGTCCCAGTTACAGAAGGAATGATCAATATATTGACGAACTTGAAGAAATGTGGATGCAGTAGAGGCAGGCAAATCCCTAACCCTGGAGCTAAATCCTATACTACTGTCAAAGAAAGGTGCAGAGACTCACTGTTGCCTGCAAAGGCTGCACCTTTCTTGAATCTATATCAAACAGACTGGCCTATGATTCCTTTTCTGGCTGCTGATCTTTCTAATGTTATCAGGTCAATTATGGATCATTTTATCAAGCCTGATATGATTGCTAATACAAACACAGTATTAAAAATGATGTCAATAGATGTCACAGACAAAAACAATCTCATTCATGCAACTAAAGTTCATGTGGGGTTCTCTGCAGACAAAATGCTGAAGGAACTGGTGTCATCACAGAAGATCAGTGAGAAGAGAGTGTTGGAGTTCAGGATGGATTGCAGAAAATTCTTACTGACACTTGCAGGGAAATTAAAAGAAAAATCTCTACTTGTGTGCAGCATGGATTGCCTAGATCCAGGGAGGATGGCAAGCAATAAAGATTCATCATGCATCAACAAGTTGAAAAACATCCTCAAACTGCTCACTGAGACCAAACGAGTAGATGAAAATGAGTGTGATGATATTCTCAAACAGTACAGGAAGTTCATCAATAAGACTGCTGAAGAGAAGGGCAGATTTCACTGACTTCAATCCAGGTCACAGGTCAGGTAGATACCCTATTCTATAAAAAGGCAAGAGAAAAGGTGTATGAAACACTGTGGAATGTTGTGGCACTCCTCCTAAAGCTCTCACATGGAAATGCAATCGTGGAGTGAGGTTTTTCAGTCAATAAACAAATCAAGGTTGAAAACATGAGGGAAAGTGTGGGTCATTTGAGGTCAGTAGGGGGAATTGATAACTTTGTGGTAAATAAGGCCTTCAGTCTGTATCCTTGTCAAGACAGTGATACATCTTTCATCTCAAGGAACAGAAAAGACTTAAAGGAGCAGAAAAACTAAACATGAAAATAAAAACTCTCTCTGATGAGATTGATGAGCTGAAGAAAAAGAGAGCACGCCTCCAGGAGGATGCCTCAGCTATGGAGCAATCTGCTGATGACCTAGCATTAAAGGCAGAAAGTGTAGGCAATCTTACATTGATTGCTCAGTCAAACAGTCTAACACGTTCTGAAAAAAATAAATGTGAAAAATGAACTTGATCACAAACAGAAAATCCTTAATTTCTAAAGGTCAAAGTCCATTTAACAAATAAAAGGAAAAAAAAAGTGTATGTGTTTGTTAGTTTTGTAATAAAACAACTGTGAATAAGTTAGGGCTGGACAATAATTCAATATCAATATATATCGCGATAATTTTTTTTTCGATAATGGTGATATGATTTTTAAACACATTTCCGGTATTTCGATATATACACTACAGCATTCATTGACTTGAGGCGCAGCCGTTAGAGCAGAACGCAATTGGCTATTTGCGTGATGACGTACACCACAGAGACATGCAGTCACCAGCCAGTGCTCAGCTAAGATCAAACGCGAACGCGACAAGTTTTACAAAATGAGTACACCTGATGCAAATGCGACAGAACAAGCTTCCACGACTTGATGAAATATGTGTGCATAACTACACCGTGCTGGTTAATGTTTGGTGTGCAGGAGAATGTGTGAAATAACTTTAAACATGGATACTTTATTCTGTATGAGCTATGTGTCACGTGGCTAGTGTTATTAAACTCATCGCGGAGCTCCGCGCTGAAACCGATCATATGCGCGCTCCGCGTGTATATCAAAATAACAAACGTATTTTTCATGTGTTCGTATTCAAACTCCAGTTCTGACTGCATCGCGAGCAAAATACAAACAACACACGTGCTGTGCTGAGAGAAATGGGCTACAGCTCGTGTGTTTGAACGCAGCTAGAGCAGGCAGAGGTGAATGAGCAGCACTTTTGTGACATTTGAATTCTCCGCTGTAATGCGATCTCATGTGAACATATTTTCCATTTGTGCTGGTAAATTACAGCAAAACAATCCACATGCACACAAACCTCTGCTCTGGTCGCAGGAAAACACATTGTGTTGTAGCACTGAGGAAACGAACACCAGCGATATGTCTCTGAATGACAAGAGACCGAGGCGAGAGAAGCGACACTTCCTCATGCATAATACTGCAATTATAATCTTTTGCATACTAGAGCACAGTGATTGGATTGAATGAGCTTTATGTCATGAATATATGTCGAGAATAACTATTTTTCACTTATAAATAACATTGAGTACCTTTTAGTGTTTTCAATGATGTGCAGCCTATACATATCTGTTTACATCTGTTTTGGGGTTTCATGACCCTTTAAGAATAATAAAATCAGCCTACGTTATAGTTTAATGTTAAAGATATTAATAATACTAAAGTGAGAGAGTCTTATGTTTGTATGAAGGCTAAATACAAATAAAAACAACATAAATTTATTTGTACTGTTTTTATTTCTAAAATATTATATAGTTTTATAGGAAGAGATTTCATAGATTTGGCAAATTCATTTTTCAGATGTTTTTACCTTCCTGCTAACAGAAGAAACAGGAGAAAATAGTAATTAAACAAAAAAGGGCCTCCCACTAACAAACGGTCTGCATGGGAAAGGGGTAATTGAACATTTACCGGCCTATACCACAAACAATTTGTACTCCACACCAGGATTTACTTTAAAGGCTAATCCAGCAGCATCACTCACTCACTCACTCACACACACACACACACACACACACACACACATTCCTGTACATCTATCAAAGTGAGGACCGAGTCAATTAACCTGCAAAGTGAGGACCACCATTTCTGCTACAATTACTGGTACATCTATACTATGTTTCAACACTAGGTGTGTCCATGATTCAAGTTTTTAGCTCAGCTTCTTGAAAAAACACAAGGAAAGAACCAGCATTTTACCAGCGGAGTGAGGACATTTTCTAGGGGGCGCTATTGAGGCCATTTCTTACTTAATCATTTCAATTAACTTAAGTTTGCTTTTTTGGCCATATTTTTGTTTTAGTGTGGACAGCTCAAAGTCCTTATTTAACTGAACTTTACTTCAGCTGAAAAAGGACTTTCCTCATTATTTAATCATTATTTTCCTGTTTTCATGTTAAAGCTGCTTTAAAAAAAATTTATATTGTATAAAGTGCTAGAGAAATAAAAGGTGACCTGACAATTAATGCAAGTTTTAGTTTGAGTTTCATAAACAGTCTATGTAAACATATTTAATTAATGTATTTATTAGACTTTAAAACATAATTTTTCTTGAAGCAGACTTTCTTTTGAGAGTTACAATTGTATTATTAACAAAATATTTCACATCTTTCCAAGTTCTGTCCTTCAGTGCCTCTTCCTCTTCTAGGCACTTCATGCAGTCCAGTTTTCCTGGAACCCTGCACACTGCCATGAACTTTCCCAATCGTTTATTTACCACCCTTCTCTCTTCTTCTCGCCACAGTCTTTTCAGGATTATCCTGGATGTTTCTACATATGACAAAAAATACCATATAGATTATGTGAGCTTAAAAACAGACACTAAAACGTAGGTTTCTCAAACAGCTTTTGCTCAGTCACAGAAAGAACACTAATGTGGGGCTGCTTGATATGGTCAAAAAGTTATTCAATTCTCAAAGTTAAAAAAAAAAAGACTTAGTCTTTAAAGAATCAAGAACTGCATTGTGAAACATGAGTTCAGTGTTGTATACTGTAGCAAATCATGAGATTAGTATAGTCAAATGGTCAAATAATAGAATAGTCAAATAATTGTCCCATATATCATTAGTTTTATCAAATATCAAAATAACTAATTGCAGCTCTGTTGCTGAGTAATGACAGCAGGTATCCCTCTCTTTTTTAACTTTCTCCATATAATTAGAAAAATATCTAATTTAATTATCAAAGATGCTTCAAAAAATGAATTCCTCTTCTCAAGAGATGTTTAAAGATTAGGTTAATAGAGCATTTTCTTGAGCACTTCAACAGGTGCCTTCCATGTGAGGGTGACAGTGGGTTTTAGAGGGACATTCAAATGTCAGAAAGCTCTTGGGTTTCATCAGAAAGATGGTAATTTGTGTTCTGAAGATAAACGAAAGTCTAATGGGTTACATTTTTTTGGTGAACTAACCCTTTAAAAGGAACATTTTTTTAACATAGGCTCATTTTCCATCTCTCCTGGAGTTAAACATTTGTGAATCAAATCCATTCAGCTGATCTCGATCTGGGGGTACCACTGTTAGCATAGCTTAGCATAGATCATTGAATCGGATTAGACCAGTAGCACCTCACTCAAAAATGAGTTTCTATATTTTTCCTATTTAAAACTTGATTCTTCTGTATTTAAATTGTGTACTAAGACCACCTGAAAATCAGAAGTTGTGTTTTTCTAGGCCGATATGACTAGGTGCAATTTTCTCACTCCGGCTTAACAATCAAGGAATTCTGCAGCCGTAACCATGGGAGCAGCAGTGATATTACACAATCCTAACCCTAACCATGGAAGTTAACTAGCCAGGGACTGTTTTCAGGCATTGCATAATATCATTAAATACAGAAGAATCAAGTTTTAAATAGGAAAAATATAGAAACTCATTTTTGAGTGAGGTGCTACTGGTCTAATCCGATTCAATGATCTATGCTAAGCTATGCTAACAGTGGTAACTCCAGATCCGAAGATCGGCTGAATGGATTTGAAAACGATAAGACATAAATGTTTAACTTCAGGAGAGATGGAAAATGAAAAAAATTGGAGTGTTCCTTAAGGATCAACAATTGTTCACTGTTTTGTGCTCAGTCATGCATATATTTGGCTCTGGTAGACAGTAACAGAGCGCAGCAAACACTTTAAATGAACATACCCTTCGATATGGTTATCTGTTTTCCCCTATTCTTTCTCTTCGGTGAGGGCCTGTTGGCCTGGCTTGCCCTCCGACTGTGATCTGCAACAGAAAAGCATTCGTACCTGTTACTGTGTGAATCCTCAGGTATTGTTGGATCTTCAACGTTCATGTGTACTGAAGGGCTGACAGGAAAATCTGACTAACAGTCTTTAACAATGGCAGAGTTTATTCACATTAATTTAACACATCCTTCAATAGTGAATGGCTAATTTATTAGGGTCCTATAACTAAAGGTAGGTTTTCTAAAAAGGATGATTTGCCTTGATGTAAAACACTATTCAACTCACCATCTACATCCAAGTCCCCATCCTCACTGCTTTGGGCAGGTGTTTTTTGAGGGCAAAAAAGAGGTCCGAACATTTGTCTGAAAAACAAAAAATGTGTTATCAGATCTTCTGCAGTGTAAACAGACATTCTGAAATCAGTGACCATGTCTCGAAGTAAAGCTGCATTTGTTTAAGATGATCTGAGCCTCATTTTAACAAGTAATCCTACAAACCCACTTATATATCAATAAATGTAGAACGCTGTGTAATTTAAAAAAAATGAATTCATGATTAACAAACAATTAGAAGGACAGTTCACCCAAAAATGTAAATTACAGTATTAATTGCTTATGTGTTCCTAAACCCACAAGACTTTAATATCTTTCTGGGGCTTGAAAGTGTCAATCGCATTCAAGTCTATCGACGGGTCAGAAAGCTCTTGGGTTTTATCAAAAATGTAAATTTGTGATCTGAAGATAAATTAAAGTCTTAAGGGTTTAGAACAACCTGACAGTTAGAAAAAACACATACTTAAAGGGTTAGTTCACCTAAAAATTTTAGTTCAAAGTGGACAATTGTCCACTGTTTTGTGCTCAGTCATGCATGTATTTGGCTCTGGTACACTCTCAGAAAATAATGTACATAATTGTACCTTTAGGGATACAATGGCTTGTCAGGGTACAAATTTGTACCCATGTGTTTTGTACCTTAAGAGACCAGTTTTGTACCTTTGGTGACAATTTTGTACCTTTATTTAACAGTACAAAAATTGACCCTTCAAAAAGGGGACAAAATTGGCTTTGACAGCGTACTATCGTTGACTATAAAGAGATATATATATATTTTACACACGCTGAATTAAAATCAGAATTTATTAAATCCTTTTCATTTTCACAGTTTACAACATTTCATTTTAAACACATTTTTAAACATTCCATATGAGTCCATCTTGCCGTGTTGAAAATTAACACTGAAGCAGTGTTAAAGTTAATGAGATAATTGATTGATGATTGAGTGATGATTGACAATTAGTGGAGACGCCTGATGTTAATAAGCAGAATCATTGAAGGAAAGAGAGAAAAAAGGTGTTAATTAATGTTTTATTGAATGTTTCATTTCAAGTCACCATGAAAGAGGTCAGCGTTTGCTTTAGTTGGGCTCTTGACTCTTTACCTTTTATTATTAATTGTTCTCTGGCTGCTCCAACTTTGTGTTTGTAAAGCACATTTGTTATGGTCAGAGAAAATAGGTGTGTTCGACATCGGCTGCGGCCGGATGTAACCGATCGGTGAGATTAGCCACGTGCAGGCGGGGAGGAGCTGAAAACGGAGACGTGAAGTCGAACATGCTGTGGTTCCCGTAGTTTGCTGCATTTTTCTTGCATGAAATTGAGCGCAACGAATATGAGTAAAGGTTTCATGTAAAAAGTATTTATTTACGTACTTTAATAAACAATATACAATTATTGTTATAGTTTAATAGTTATTACCTAGAATCTGAAACCTGTACATCGAATAAAATACTGTGTGGCAAACCAAATTAAATGACCGAATTGTTTATAGCTTTACAATGTATTATTGATGTAATGAATTTAATCAAGAAACATAGCTTCTGTAATCAATAGTGGCTTGCCAGCCTGTTTGTTTAAATATAAAGAAATTCTAATTCTGTTTACACAAAGAAATAATGGGCTTTTATTACAATTTCAACACTCCTGAATACCCTTATTATTTTATTAAAATCCTACTTACACATAAACCTTGAAATTAGATTTGTTAACTACCTGTGTTTTCAGTTCCACATATATAGCGAGTACAATTCCTCTTTCTGATATATAGAATGCTTCCAAAAATAATGAATTTTGTGGAGGATGTTGTCCCTCTCTACAGTCTCAGAGGTCATTTCAGGCTTTCCAAAGAACAAGTGGAGGTGTGTGTACTAGACAATATAAAATTCATTTACTTATTTCAAGTGTTAGCATGTTATCTTGATAACCTATTTTCTACCTTTGCAGGATGTCATTACCACCCTTAGTCCTGTTTATATGAATTTACAACAGACCAAACTGCCACTCATAAACTGTGTTCTTGCCTGCCTTTGGACGTTGGCCAATCAGGAGTCATATCGTGGGGTGGCAGATAGATTCAACATGTCAAAATCCACTCTTGCCAAGCATCTCCATGAGTTTTGTTGCTATGTTAATACATACATGGCCCACCTCATTTCCTGGCCCAGAGGCCAAAGGCTGGAGATGTCGAAGTTAGGGTTTGATGCAGCAGGTTTCCCCAACACTGATGTGCAGTGGATGGGTGTCACATTCCTATAATGAGACCCCTGATTGTGATAATCCCCTAGCATACCTGAATAGGAAACAGTTTTATTCTGTAAATTTAACTGGGTTTTGTGACAGTCAGCGGCGCTTCTGTCATATCAGTGTGGGTCACCCTGGGAGTTGGCATGATGCCAGAGCATTTCGCTTCAGAGGTTGGTCGTCTTCTTGAAGAAAATCCCCATTCCCTTGTCCCACAGGGAATGCACATAATTGGGGATTCTGCCTACCCTCTGTTGCCTCAATTTATGAGGCCTTATAGAGACAATGGCCACTTGTCTGCTAGGCAAAAACAATTTAATAGAAACTCAATACTGCTCGTGTGGTCATCGAGCATGCATTTGGCATTCTAAAATGTAAGTTTAGGAGGCTCCAGTGTCTGCAAATGAGAAGCATTTCAAATATCAGTTCAGCAGTCTCAGCATGCTGCATTTTGCATAATATTTGTTTAGAGGCCAGTGATGATGTTGTTGTGGTAGATGATGGTGTTGATGATGAACCACACCCCCAGCAACCCACAACACTCACACCTGTCATTATAGAGACCAGATTTGTGGTCAGATCTAAGTTGTATGTCTATACTGAACATGCAAACAACTGAAGAGAAGTATTTATCTAGATTAAACTTTGCCAGTATTTTTTTTTAATATATATATATATAATGAAAGTAATATTGGAATGTAAAGAAATATTTGGCAAATGATAACCAGTTGACCTAATTTGTTTTTGTTAATTAAATAAGAATGTTCTTTGAGACTTGGGGACTTTTCCTTTACTGGCTGAACACACAAAGCAAATTGGACTCAATTTGAGAAGTTAAAGTGGTGGTGGAAAAAAAACAAAACAAAACACACAAAGCACAGGATATTTTATATATAGATTTTGTAACTGACATGCATTTGTTCATTTATTGACACCACTGCCATAGACTATACACTTGTATCAGATTGTGTATAATTTCATTTATCATCTCCCTGTGCATTAAGCAGATTTCCCATTTTCATTCACAGCTTTATCTTTGAAATACAATAGACGGAGTAGTACCAACATGCAGTTGTGCAATGAACTTTTGAGCATTTGTAATTTATAATTGCTAACGTTTAACACATGTAAAAAGTGTTTAACACATAGCTGAATGATAAAAGGCAGGATTTGTGTTGGGAAAAAAAAAAACTTTAATGAACACTAGAATAAATGTGATATTCTAGAAAATATATTCTTGATTGAATAAGCATTTAGAAATGGTGTAACTTGAGAACATTAAAAAAACTATTATATATATATATATATATATATAGAGAGAGAGAGAGAGATAGATAGATAGATAGTAGTGGTTATAATTTGGTCTTGTCGTTTTCCCATTTTCTTTAGTTCCTCCACAATGGTTCCTAAGCTGGTCAACATCTTTCTCTCAAACGATCGCCTTCGCCTCTCCTTTAGCCGCCGCCATCTCTCCAGGTCTGGCCTCACCAGGGACTCGAGCACAGCAGTCCTTCTCTCTGCATGCGCTTCAAAGGCATCCAGAAATTGTGAGGGTTGTGATCGTCTCTGCCTGCTGCTGAGGGTTGTGTTGTGCATTGCAGAGGTTCCAGGCTGTGCATCCATCACAACACCTGCTGGCTGGTCTTGAGAAATAGTGGGCCTTTCGGAGGATGTGTCTTCCAAACCCAGAGGAGTGGATTGAATGGTGCCAGGTGGTGCAGTACCAATCCCTGATGACCCAAAAAGCTCGTCCATTTGCTGAGGAGTGGAAAAAAGGTCATGTGAAATGTATAGTGAAAAATGACCAATATTTCAGACTTATAAGACATGACAATGTTATTTTTAGATACTTGAATATAATAAGGTCTTAAACTTACTGTATAGTACTCCCAGGTGTGCCTCCCCTCCCCAGTTGCACGGCACCGGTCCTTTACTCGCTTATATGTGGTTACATGTTTGCTAGTTTTTTTCTAATTTTTTCGCTTGACAAGTTGTACCCATTTTGTGAGAATGTATTTTGCACCTTTTTATAGAAAGCCATTTTGTTCCTAAAGTAGAGTTGCTGATGAGTCCTTGTTAGCTCCAGTAAGAATAGTGTCATTTTATGTGTTATTTCTGTAAAATGGAAAGAGAAATATTTTAACACCACAAAAAGAAAAAAGAAAGTAATTCAACCACAGCACTGGCATTTATATTTTTTACAGTCTTTGATGCAATACCTTGTGACTCATGGCTGTCTGACTGGATGGAGGGGGGTGACGTTTGAATGGCTTCTGAAGGGTTTCCACATACTGCACCAGATTGGAGAGTAGCAGATGGTGGGTCCTTGACAGTGGGGGTAAGTGGTACAGGGGGCCTAGTGATGGTAACGGGGCGCTGGCTGAGGGTGGTACAGGGGGCCTAGTGATGGTAACGGGGCGCTGGCTGAGGGTGGTACAGGTGGCCTAGTGATGGTAACGGGGCGCTGGCTGAGGGTGGAACAGGGGGCCTAGTGATGGTAACAGGGCACTGGCTGGCTGAGGGTGGAACAGGGGACCTGGTGATGGTAGCGGGATGCTGGCTGAGGGTGGAACAGGGGACCTGGTGATGATAGCGGGATGCTGGCTGAGGGTGGAACAGGGGACCTGGTGATGGTAACGGGATGCTGGCTGAGGGTGGAACAGGGGACCTGGTGATGGTAGCGGGATGCTGGCTGAGGGTGGAACAGGGGACCTGGTCATGGTAACGGGGCACTGGCTGAGGGTGGAACAGGGGACCTGGTGATGGTAGCGGGACGCTGGCTGGCTGAGGGTGGAACAGGGGGCCTAGTGATGGTAGCGGGGCACTGGCTGGCTGAGGGGGAACAGGGGGCCTAGTGATGGTAGCGGGATGCTGGCTGAGGGTGGAACAGGGGGCCTAGTGATGGTAGCGGGATGCTGGCTGAGGGTGGAACAGGGGACCTGGTGATGATAGCGGGATGCTGGCTGAGGGTGGAACAGGGGACCTGGTGATGGTAACGGGATGCTGGCTGAGGGTGGAACAGGGGACCTGGTGATGGTAGCGGGATGCTGGCTGAGGGTGGAACAGGGGACCTGGTCATGGTAACGGGGCACTGGCTGAGGGTGGAACAGGGGACCTGGTGATGGTAGCGGGACGCTGGCTGGCTGAGGGGGGAACAGGGGGCCTAGTGATGGTAGCGGGATGCTGGCTGAGGGTGGAACAGGGGGCCTAGTGATGGTAGCGGGATGCTGGCTGAGGGTGGAACAGGGGGCCTAGTGATGGTAGCGGGATGCTGGCTGAGGGTGGAACAGGGGACCTGGTGATGATAGCGGGATGCTGGCTGAGGGTGGAACAGGGGACCTGGTGATGGTAACGGGATGCTGGCTGAGGGTGGAACAGGGGACCTGGTGATGATAGCGGGATGCTGGCTGAGGGTGGAACAGGGGGCCTAGTGATGGTAGCGGGGCACTGGCTGGCTGAGGGGGGAACAGGGGGCCTAGTGATGGTAGCGGGATGCTGGCTGAGGGTGGAACAGGGGACCTGGTGATGATAGCGGGATGCTGGCTGAGGGTGGAACAGGGGACCTGGTGATGGTAACGGGATGCTGGCTGAGGGTGGAACAGGGGGCCTAGTGATGGTAGCGGGGCACTGGCTGGCTGAGGGTGGAACAGGGGACCTGGTGATGATAGCGGGATGCTGGCTGAGGGTGGAACAGGGGACCTGGTGATGGTAACGGGATGCTGGCTGAGGGTGGAACAGGGGACCTGGTGATGGTAGCGGGATGCTGGCTGAGGGTGGAACAGGGGACCTGGTGATGGTAACGGGATGCTGGCTGAGGGTGGAACAGGGGCCTAGTGATGGTAGCGGGGCACTGGCTGGCTGAGGGTGGAACAGGGGACCTGGTGATGATAGCGGGATGCTGGCTGAGGGTGGAACAGGGGACCTGGTGATGGTAACGGGATGCTGGCTGAGGGTGGAACAGGGGACCTGGTGATGGTAGCGGGATGCTGGCTGAGGGTGGAACAGGGGACCTGGTGATGGTAGCGGGATGCTGGCTGAGGGTGGAACAGGGGACCTGGTCATGGTAACGGGGCACTGGCTGAGGGTGGAACAGGGGACCTGGTGATGGTAGCGGGATGCTGGCTGAGGGTGGAACAGGGGACCTGGTCATGGTAACGGGGCACTGGCTGAGGGTGGAACAGGGGACCTGGTCATGGTAACGGGGCACTGGCTGGCTGAGGGTGGAACAGGGGACCTGGTGATGGTAGCGGGACGCTGGCTGGCTGAGGGTGGAACAGGGGGCCTAGTGATGGTAACGGGGCACTGGCTGGCTGAGGGTTGCAGTGGCTTCATAAAACTGAGGTTTAGGGGTACAGGTGACCTACTGGAGGTAGTGGGGCATGGAGTAGAAGGTTTGGGGAGGTTTGGAGCACAAGCTGGGCCACTGATGAGAGCTGTTTGGAGAGAAAGGTGTAGATGTGGTCATTGTCACTTAAGAACGGCTGATACTTTCTTCATCACAGAGGAAAGGTACTCTTGATCTGGAGAAATAATCAATAAAACACTTGTACAAATCATTGAATTGTAATTATTCCATAGTTCTGATGTTTACTTACCATTCTTCATCCTTTCAGCGATGTCCTTGGAAACTGTTAGAATGACAACATTACCTTTGCTGTCTGCCACATTAATCATTACATTGTCCATTTTGTTTTGTTACATAGGGTAATGCAGTTTCTTTATATAACCAAATGAACCATAGTCACCACCTGTTCCATTCATTATTACTTATAGTTAACAACAAATGCAATTACCATTTTAAGTCAACTTTCAGTTTCAGCTTTCAATTAGCAGTGATTGCCATGGTGTTTTTATGATTAAGCGATTAAGTAGCTTTATGGATTCACAAACTTTTAAGTAGTGTGTATGGTGTTTTGGAAGGGTGTCAAAAGAGAAACAAGCTAGTAAATAAACTGAGAACATATTGGATTTATGACTAGAAATCTGATGAATTACATGGGTGTTTCTGCTACTAGAAAATGGTAAAAGTAATGTATTAATAAAATAATTAATAAAATAATTCACTGATGGTTATGAGCATGTATGTGTTTTTCTTTAGAAAGTTTCAGCAACAGGATTTACACTACCAATCACCTAAGCTCTCTTTAACATTTTTAAGACAAACACCATTAAATTTCATATACAGAAAGCACTTTTGTATTTCGATCGTGATGTACACCAACTCCATTAAACAAAAAGGAATTCATTTAAATTATGTAAATAAATTGTATAATTTGTTTTGTTTTGAATGCCCTGTTTTTAAATTTGAAGCATTTTAATGTTTTATTTTTGTCTTTATTCTTGTTTTGCCAGAGCTCTTGCTCTACATATTATTACAAAACGCATCCCAATGCTGCAACAACTGCGTGTGGGCCTTGAGATTATACGATCTAATCAAAGTCATCCAGAAAAAGCCACAGGAGTGTCATGATCTCTTTGTCATTGGATATGATGACAAAGTATGTAGAAATTCTGTTTTGAGCATTTTAGGTTTTTTTTTGTATTGTCACAAATTACAAATGTTAAAATACATTTTTATGCTTTTCTTTTTGGTGTTTAGGTTGACTCCCATTACATTTTATCCCACCTGGCCCCAGAGATGAGCCCAATTGGTTCGATTAAACAAGTGAAAGAGTCAAAAATCATGGAATTCTTTCAAGATTTCCTACTTGAACTTGAAGGTATGGACTTAAAATGTTTTATAATGTGCTATGTTATTTGATAACCAGGTGTAAATATGTTACTGTAGTTCCCAATGTAAAAGAGTATAAATAAACTAAAATATTAATTCTCATTACATCTCTTTATTTCTTCTGAAGACACACAACCAGAAGACGCAGCAGCAGGAGAAAACTTGTCTGTGCCAAAGATAATGCAGTGGATGACTGGGCAAGCTCACAGGCATCTGCTTGTGTCAGAAAGGGAGAAGTTTAATATAGTGTTTAAATTTGACCATTGCTGTCTACAGCACATGCCAAACCACACTGTGTGTTACCCAATTGTCAGTGCTTGCACCAATACCATAACATTTCCTGTAGTCCATATGGTAGATTACGAGTCTTTCAAAACACTCATGCAAACTGCTGTTACATATGGGGCAAGCTTTGACAGAGTGTAATGTATATCAAAGCATTCTCTTTAATTGCGTTATTCTTTGTAAAATTTTTAAAGGGGTAGTTCATCCAAAGATGTAAATTCTGTCATTGATTACTCAACTTCATGTTTTTTCAAACCTGCAAGACTTCGTTCATCTTCGGAACACAAATGAATATGTTTTTATTGAAATCTGAGAGATTTCTTTCCCTCCATTGACAGCTACACAACTACCACTTTGAACGCTTCAAAAAGTTAATAAAGAGATAAAAACTAATCCATATGAATTTGGAGTAAACTACTCAATTGGGGATATGAAATTTTGGATATTTATTTTGAATATGGATATTTTGCAGTCTTTCTGAAACGTCAAAGTGGTAGTTGTGTTGCTGTCAATGGAGGGACAGAAATATCTCAGACTTCAATAAAAACATATTCATTTGTGTTCTGAAGATGAACAAAAGTCTTACAGGTTTGGAACAACAAGAGGGTGAGTAATCAACAACAGAATTTACATTTTTGGGTGAACTAACCCTTTAAATGCATGTAAGGGGAAATAATATAAATTTGTATTTGGTGTACATTTAAAAAAAAAAATCAAATATATCAGCCAATTTCTTGTGGGGGCCACAAACAAGTTCTAATAAAAAAAATAAGTTTCTTATTGCATAATTTATTTTTGTCGTTTTTTTCTCATTAAGGCAAAATACTTAAATGTAATTTATTAAGTTGATTTTAATTTAAGACAAACCATACAGCAGGAGCCCTTTTTTCATACATATACTGTTAAGAAACTTTAAAAGTAGGGAATGTACCGTAACATTTATATATTAATATGCTGCTGGATGTGAAGTGAGGTGGAAGAACATGACAAACAATATTTGGAAGAGAAAAATTACTGGATTTTTTCACATAAAAGCCAAAGCCACTAGATCCAGTAAAATAACAAGAATGTGCGCTATGTACATATAAGCAAACAATAAATCAGTCTGCTACAGAAAACTCGTTCCACTACAAAGAGCTCAGAGAGCTTCACTACAGAGAGTTCAAATCGCGATCGAGAGAAAGCATGAACGAACACGCCTAGGCTTTATATATTTATAACATTAGATTTAAAGTTAATTGACATGCTTGTACGTAGATGTCATAGCCAAAACAAGTGGACTCAACGCTGGGGTTCACTTGATTCTGTAAAGTGGCAAAATCTTCAGGTGACAAGGGGCAAGGTATCTCTGGGACAATGACTCCATGTTCAGAGTCAACACTCTGTGGATTCTGGGAGAATAATTCCTCTGCTTGCAAAATCTGGGTGGGAGGGAGTGACAGGCATTGATTACAAGAACAATCACCTTACAAAGTACCATAAGGCAGTATGTTTTATCTATCTTAAGTAATGCATACCTCTGCAAAATCAGGCTCTGACACAGGTGCTTGCAACATCCCAATATTCCAAAGCTGATTCGGTGACAAATTTCCCTCCGTTCGCAAGGGATGACAGTTCCACATCTCTATGAAATGCTGCAAATCTGTGTGTATTCTGGGGATGAAAACATATCTGACACAGAATAGGTGAACAGCATTAGACAGGTCAATTAATCCCTCCTCTTCCAAGCTGTGGAGAACATTGTAGTAACTTGATGTTACAGCAGTCCAAACATCTCTCCATAGCCGTTCCACTCTAAGGCAGAGAAAAGTGTAAGGTGTTGATTTAACGGCAAAGCATTTTAAAAGGTTTACATAAAAAAAAAAAAAGTATAAGAAAAACACATTAACCATGCTCTCCTATTTAATTACCTCTGGTTATGCACAGCAATAAAGCTGCCACGGCCAGTTCCTCGCACAGTAAACATGCACCGAGCAATGTCTACATTCTCAACCCCTTGGTCTGCTCGTACTCTAAAACAGTCAGAAAGAGCAGTTTTTGATTATTAGAAGTATTATGTGTGTTGGTTCCAAGTCAAGAGCCTTAAATCTACAACCTAGGGCTGCCCAATGTATTGTTTTATCATCGATATTGCGATGTGCACATCCATGATAGTCACATCACCAAACTCGGCTCAAACAATCTTTATAGTACGGGCAGTTCCAGTACCTGATTATGACTGGGTACTATGAGTAATCTGTAAAAAGAGTATCTTACAAAAAACCTTTTTCTTCACAATATTTATGCTCACAGTAAATCTGTAAAAAGGGTAAAAACAAAGTTTTTATATGAAAAAGAATCTTATACAGATCTTTTATTAACAATGTTCCTTTGAAAGAAAAGGTTTGTAACATAATGTGGCTCTTTTTCTGGATACCTTATGAAATGTTTAAAACTGTAGTCATAAGATCCCTAATTATCAGTGGGACCATTTTTGTAAAGAATTTGTGAGAAATCAATCTGTATAATGTGCATACCTTGATGGCCATCCATTTTTTTCTACTCCATCCATGAAAAACCCAAAAGCTGTTTTGGCTTTGTTATTCCCAGCAACATCCAGGTAAAAGATCTGTTCAGGAGTTGGACACAACAGCATAATATTGATATGCAAGATATACAAGAGAAATGATGAAGGGTTGATTAATAAATATGCACCTTCCTTGAAAAGCCATCAACAGCCCCAAAAATCACTATGTTGTACCTATAAAAAAAAAAAAAAATCCAGTAATCACACATAAAAAAAAGAATTTGATGATCAGTCTCTTCTGCATTTCTTTGATCCAAAATATAGCAAAAACAGTAATATTGTGAAATACTTTGACAATTTAAAATATAAATATTTTTTACATTATGAATGTCTTTACTGTCAATTTTGATAAATTTTATGCATCATTGCCGTGTATTAATATTAATTTCTTTTTTTGAACAGTAGTGTGTAATGTTCCAAAAGATTTTATTTCAAATGAACTGTTCTTTTGAACTTTCTATTCATCAAATACTGAAACAAATTTGTACATAAAAGTTTTCAACATTAATAATGATAAGAAATTTTTCTTGAGCATCGACTCAATGATTTCTGAAGGATCATGTGACACTGAAGACTGGAGTAATGATGCTGAAAATTCTGCTTTGTTCTAGGGATGTGTCACGATTTTCGAATATTCGAAAATCGATTTAATTATAGAATATCGAATAGGTTGTGCGATTATCGTCTTTAAAAAATTCCGCATTTGATGCGGTGGTGACTTGTAACCAGAGGGTGGCGCACGCTGCCAATAGCGCACCTAAAAGCTGTCAGTCAGCTCAGACATTGCCTCACACGCACACTAGACTTGTGTGGCATATAACAGACACATTACAATTAATTTTAACATAAGTGCCGTCATTCAGTCTGTTCACAATATGTTATTACGCGTTTAGGCAGCCTAAAATCATTATGGCTTGAGATAGGCTTGCTGCGATAGGCGGTGTTCCCGGGGTTCAGCCACAACACCGGTATCATCACTTGCTTTTTTTTATAGTAAAAAAAAATCATTTAGTTCAGTAAGAGAACAGACACTACAATTAAAATCTAAATGTGTCAACTCAATTCAGCGCGAGCCGAACGAGAGTCGCAGCACAAATCAGCAAGTCAGTCAGATTTCACCTCACTTCGCCTCACTCTTGACTTGACAAGACGACGGTGGAAGTTTTGGTTTCAAATCGAAATGTAAACGCGTCCATTTAAGCGGGGTTGTCATTGTTCTGCTTTGTTGTTGTGCTTTTCATTAAAAACAACAATGAACCCAGCATTCAAGCAATCGCCGCTAGCCCGCTACCGAATAGGCGCCAATTTGAAAGTGAAAGTAAAAGGCTCACGGCCGCACGTTCGTCATAATGGCGCGGAGAGCGAGCGTTTTCAGTCTGCTCCGCACCGTTATGAATGACCGTGAAAAAAACATTGAAAGCGTGAATGGTCTCTCTCCCTCTCTCTTTCCGTTTATGTGTGTGTAGCCTATACACGTGCGTGCATGTGGGGGAGGGGTGCGATTTTCGAATAATATTCGAATAATTCCCAGCGATCTTCGAATAGTATTTTTGCTTGAAATGCCCATCCCTACTTTGTTCACAGGAATAAATTACACTACTAATATATATATATATATATATATATATATATATATATATATATATATATATATTCACATAGAAAAAGTTATTTTACATTGTAATAATTTCACAATAATATTGTTTTAACTATTTTGGATCAAATCAATTCAGCTTTGATGAGGCCAAGAGACTTTTTTCTAAAATATATATTTTTTAAAAATCTACAGATCCCAAACTTTTGGTATGTATAATGAGATTTAGCGATATAACATCAACATCACAAATTACACAAGACAAACGTATGGTAAAGCTATGATTAACATTTAATTAAAAATAAAAGTATTAAAAATTACCTTATCAACTTATGATTCGTGTCTATATGGACAAGAGACAAAGGAGCAGGAACAGAGTATGTACGTCTTGCGACGCATGACAGCTGGATCATCCTTGAAAGTACTCCTGCACCATCCACACGTTGCAAAGACATTTTTACTCTTCTCCATGTAACTCGATGTCCCATTGCTTGTAGAGACCCTTTCACCAGCCTGTATCCCGCATGAGGTGTTCTTCCCTTTATAGATCTAACCTTCTGATCAAGTTCATGATCAGAAAGATCAGAATAGTTGCTCCTAACCGACAGACTTTCCTCTTTCATTCGCCTGTATAAGGTTGATCTTGAAATGCCATGCACTTCAGCCAAAGAGGCCAGAGGTAAGTGCATGCTGAGCAAATCTTGGAGAGTTTCTTTTTGTATGTTTAGTCTGGGATGCCCCACACTTCCACTCCATTCAGGTACAGCAACATTGTCCAACAATGGAGGGACAACACTCTTTGAAAGATAATTGGCAATAACTTCATTTAACTGTTCTGTTCTAGAGCATCCACCACACCCTGGGGTATGTCTATATATGATGCTCCAGCTCGAACAAACTGTAACTCCTGACAGCAAACAAATTGGAGATATTCAAAGTCAATGGGATGCCTATTAACATTGCAACCAAGTCTATCCACAGACCTATGCAAAATCTGCCATTGTGTAGTCCTGCAAAGAGAAACAACATTTAAAAACAAAATTAGCTGATGTAACAAATACATAAAATTCAGAAGCATATATATTTTAACTGTGCACTCAGTTTTTGACTAAATCAAAATTCAGTTAATTGATCACAAATTACAATCACTGTTATTTCTTTACTTAAAAGGTACTATGTAACTTTTGGAGTTCTAGAGACATGCAGTTTCGTTAACAGACTCAATGCACTTGTGCTAAATAATCTATCAACTCAATGTTTGATCCAGAGTTTTCAGAATTATGCTCCAAATGGCGTGACGTCACGCGGGACGCCTATATTTTTACCCCAGAACCTAGGCCCAACTCTACGAACATCGAAAATAGTGCCTCTCAACCTTTACGCTGAGAAAATCCAAATGTGATTATGAATGTCAGCTCAGCTAGCAACACTGGACATCGACCACACGGCAAACGTTACTAATGGTGGCTCTGGCTGCTAGTGTTGGCTAACGTTAATAAAATCTAGTCAACGGTAACACTAACTACAGACTGGTCTAGCCAACGTTAAGTATTTAAATGGGACAGCATAAGAAGAGAGAATCAGTTCACTTGTCACTGCGTTTATGATATTAAATTAGTTATCTTACCCAGTAAACGACCTGTTGCGCGCCATTCTCGCTTCTCTTATCTTCTCGGTGGCAGCAGCAGCGGCGGGAAACCGTAGTGGGCGTGGCCAACTTGTCACTTCAATCGAGGGTGACCAATAGAAAAATGCCTTTCATCCAGGTTGGTAGAGACCGCCCACTGAGCTACAGCTTCACATGCAAACAAAACTTTTTCAACTTGCAAAACTTTTCAGCTTGCAAACCTATTCACCTCGCAAGCAAAATATTTTGACCCGCAAAAAAGACAGCAGAAAAGAGAGCAAAATGTGTGGGTTTGGGATGAAAAGTTCTCGAAGTGCACAAGGAAAAATAAAGGTTTTCAAAGATTTACACGCACTGCAAATAATTCTGTTATCAATTTCTTTATTTTTGAGCCTTAAGAAGACTTTTTTTGCAATATATATATTTTTTAATTACAAAATCTCAAACACAATATGTTTGTTTGAATAAAAAAGACACAAAAGAAACTCCATAGGAATGTACCATTTTGCTCTAATTAACGAAAAGTGGTGGATCACATCACCACAATAAGAAGACAGGTCAGAAGGCGATACAAGGAAGTACAACAACATGTTGTGCGGCTAATTAATGAGAGCAATGTTGAAATGAAGAGGCTTGAACATCGTCTGCTGGCTTTGACCACACCTCCACGTACAAACAGTAAAATATAGATGCGCACACATTTTTTCCCATATTGTGTTAAAGTTGTTTTTAATTATTATTTATTTGTTATCGAACTGTACTAGCTTAACTCAATAAATGTATTTATTTAGGTAGTATATGGAAGGCAAGACACATTTCAAATTATTGTTGTGTCGTCACCTTGAATTAAATAATTAATTTATCACTGTGTTATCATTCACCTTTTAACAGCAAATACAGAAGCTGCTGAGCCAATTTATGGAGCCCCACAAGAATTCAGTCCAAGCATAGATCAGTGTGAGTTACATATATTGCGTTTGTGATTAAACTTTGGAAAAGTTCTCTGAAAGGTGACATTATACATTTAATATGTCTTTTAATACAGGCTTTACAGATGCATGGGGAAGAAAGAAGATTCATGTGCTGCTTTCAAAAATAGGGCCCTACAAAATCTTCTTTTCTGACATAAGTAAGACTTCTCCTGGTGAGGAGCTCGAGAGTGAGGTACACAACCAAACATTTTTTATTTTTTACTTTGTTGTTATGCACAATAAACACAACATGCATGCACTTTCATGTAAACCTCGTTGTCAGCAGGTCATCAATGCATTCATGCACCTTGAGATCAAGAAATGTAATGCTCTGTTAGCAGAGCACGCCTTTTATATTGACAGTTACGAAATGGCCAGCATCTGGAAAGGCCATTCAACAAAGCGGAAGGTTGGTCTATTCAGTGTCATTAATATAAGGCTGAAAAAGCTTTGAATTCTATAAAAATCTTTTGTATTTTCAGATTGACCTGTCAGTGTACCACTATGTAATTGGTATCATAAACGACCACTGTCATTGGACAGTTATGGTATAGGATGCAACTTGCTTTGTTTTTTAAATAAACTAAACCAAAATGGTACACTAGTCTGCATAACTATGTTTTAAAATCCTGAAAGGTGATCATGCCAGCACAGAAGAAGAAGACTTTATTTTTAGACCCTCTGGGAGAAAGCATAGTAAAAATAGAGAAGTGCCAGGAAGTGACAAGGTATTAACAATGATATCAAAGATTATTATTTTTTTTTTTCCCAGTAACACATTTAAAACTGCAATGCGTAGCACTGTCATTTGTTACATTGTTGTTTGTTGATTTGAGGGCATTAATGAATCAGACAGGATACGATGCCTCTACCTGGTTGTTCGAGACTGTTCCTCATCCCATGCAGACTGACTCCTCATCCTGTGGAGTTTTTGCACTGAAGGTATTAATGATGTTATGATGATGGACATTAATTTCTAATATCACAGTCCTAAATGTGATTTTATTTATTTGTTTATTTTGTTGGTAGTTTGCCGAATGCATTCTTCAGTGAAGTGTCAGTGAAGAAGCTCAGGAGACACATCACTGTCACACTACTACAAAACAGTGGTACGGTTCATGGAAGTTGTTTATTCTCAAGTTCAGATAAAGCACTGCTCCTTTTAGGATACATTGTTTAAATCAATGATGCATGATCAGTCCTTTTAATTATTTTCTTATTGGGGAAAACACTTACCACGTAACAGATAACAAACAGTAGCCCAGGTAAATTTAAAATACATATATAATACAGGTGCTGGTCATATAATTAGAATATCAATCAAAAAATTGATTTATTTCACCAATTCGATTCAAAAAGTTAAACTTGTATATTATATTCATTCATTACACACAGACTGATATATTCCAAATGTTTATTTCTTTTAATTTTGATGATTATAACTGACAACTAAGGAAAATCCCAAATTCAGTATCTCAGAAAATTAGAATATTGTGAAAAGGTTCAATATTGAAGACACCTGGTGCCACACTCTAATCAGCTAATTAACTCAAAACACCTGCAAAAGCCTTTAAATGGTCTCTCAGTCTAGTTCTGTAGGCTACACAATCATGGGGAAGACTGCTGACTTGACAGTTGTCCAAAAGACGACCATTGACACCTTGCACAAGGAGGGCAAGACACAAAAGGTCATTGCAAAAGAGGCTGGCTGTTCACAGAGCTCTGTGTCCAAGCACATTAATAGAGAGGCGAAGGGAAGGAAAAGATGTGGTAGAAAAAAGTGTACAAGCAATAGGGATAACCGCACCCTGGAGAGGATTGTGAAACAAAAACCATTCAAAAATGTGGGGGAGAGTGGACTGCAGCTGGAGTCAGTGCTTCAAGAACCACTACGCACAGACGTACGCAAGACATGGGTTTCAGCTGTCGCATTCCTTGTGTCAAGCCACTCTTGAACAACAGACAGCGTCAGAAGCGGCTAAAGACAAAAAGGACTGGACTGCTGCTGAGTGGTCCAAAGTTATGTTCTCTGATGAAAGTAAATTTTGCATTTCATTTGGAAATCAGGGTCCCAGAGTCTGGAGGAAGAGAGGAGAGGCACACAATCCACGTTGCTTGAGGTCCAGTGTAAAGTTTCCACAGTCAGTGATAGTTTGGGGTGCCATGTCATCTGCTGGTGTTGGTCCACTGTGTTTTCTGACGTCCAAGGTCAACGCAGCCGTATACCAGGACATTTTAGAGCACTTCATGCTTCCTGCCAGGGGCGGTTTCTTCATTAGGGCAATAGGGCAACGCACCACCAAAGTGAGAAAGGGACAGATTTTTAATCACATTCAACCACCGAGTTACGCTAGCTGTCACTGCTGGTCCAATCACCGTCGAGTCATGCTCTGTGGAGTACCGCCTCTTTTTGGGCATTTCAGTCTGGCGGAGATTTGCCCCGACTGCTCTCATAGACTTCCATTCAAAGAACTTTTTTTTCGAACTGCAGGCACTGCAATGCATTCTCTATGGTTTCTGGGAGGGCTCGCACTAACGTGCTTTCGTCATCATACGTAACCTTAACTTGTGCAGCGGTTGGTGGAAACAAACATACCTCTATTAATAATTTTTTTTAAGCTGAAGTGACATTTAATAATTTCCTCAGTGCATAATTTACATTTCACAGACATATTCTCCATCTGTAAAAGTTAGAAAGTCGAGAATATTCCCATTTTGCAGTCAGGCGTGGACGAGCCTTCAGCAAGCACAAACTTCCGTGAACGAGCGCCGCCGCAAGCATGCGCGCCGAACAGACGGAGTTCAATATGAGTAAAATACATTTTGCTCAAAATATTCGTTGAAAATTAGATTTTGTTGGCGAACATAATTATGTCATATGTAGAATTTCGAACCTACAACTAAGCGTATTTGTACGATAGCAGTAACTGACTATTGTAGGGTAATCAAAATAATAATAATTATTAGTCTGTTCTTTTGTTTTTATTTATTTTCATTTTTAGTTTAGTGTATTTAATTTCTGCTTCAAAAAACATTTTGTTTTTAGATTGTAAAGGAACAATTTTAGAATGTAGCCTAGGCCTAATGTGATTTGACCCCTTTTTGCACATAATTTATAGCATATACTACACAGTAACATTCATGTTTGTTTTTATAGCCTTCAATATGAACATTGTTTCTAGGAAAATATTGGGCAGGATCTTAAATATATATCTTTTTTTAATTAAATACACATATATATATATTTTTTTTTAGATCTCAGCCCTATGGCATGCTTTAAATATGTTTTAAATAGATACATTATTATATCACTTGTTAAATGGTTATTTAACAATTAGACTATTCATTCCTGCATTTCTAAATAGTTTTTTTTTTTTTTTGCGCCCCCCCAAATATTTTTTGCACCAGCCGCCACTGCTTCCTGCTGCTGACCAACTTTATGGAGATGCAGATTTCATTTTCCAACAGGACTTGGCACCTGCACATAGTGTCAAAGCTACCAGTACCTGGTTTAAAGACCATGGTATCCCTGCACTTAATTGGCCAGCAAACTCTCCTGACATTAACCCCATAGAAAATCTATGGGGTATTGTGAAGAGGAAGATGCGATATGCCAGACCCAACAATGCAGAAGAGCTGAAGGCCACTATCTGAGCAACCTGGGCTCTCATAACACCTGAGCAGTGCCACAGACTGATCGACTCCATGCCACGCCGCATTGCTGCAGTAATTCAGGCAAAAGGAGCCCCAACTAAGTATTGAGTGCTGTACATGCTCATACTTTTCATGTTCATACTTTTCAGTTGGCCAAAATTTCTAAAAATCCTTTTTTTGTATTGGTCTTAAGTAATATTCTAATTTTCTGAGATACTGAATTTGGGATTTTCCTTAGTTGTCAGTTATAATCATCAAAATTAAAAGAAATAAACATTTGAAATGTATCAGTCTGTGTAAAGTATGTGTACAAATTGTACAGTTATTTAATCAATTTATGGGCGAAATATATTAATATAATAAATCATGAATACTTATGATTTATTATGATGCATATATCGAGCCAAGAGGGAATTATGCATATATATGTGAATCAATTACAACGAATTATAATCAATTACGTATATGATCAACTCTAGCTTAATAGTTGTTTAGAGAAACTATCCAAGTTTGTCCAGCAAACTGTTAGTTTCACAGACTATTAAAAAAGGAAGGTTATTCTCTGGCCACGAAAATAAACCTCATATCATAGCATCAAAGCGTAAAGCAATGGTGCTGGATAAAAAAATGTTAAAGTGACCTGGGTTTTATGAATGAGCAGCAGAACAATTGGGCATGAATATAATGTATTTAATATATGAAATTGATAATACAAAGGTTATACGGCTAAATATACACAGGCCATATACATATATACAGAAGTTAAAGTAAAGAAAGGGAAAGAGAGAAAACAAGTAGCAAAACTTACTAACAGTCCTTGAGAGCCAGCAGAGAAAATCTGTTTCATTAAAGGTGCTAAAGAGGATGTTTTGTTTTATACATTTTTGCAATATTACTTGAAACTGTCTTTACTAACTGATAAAAGACTATTTATTAGGTGCACTGAAAGGAATAATATTAATATACATCATCTGTGCACGAGGTAGGGCCTTAAAAACATCAGCCAATCGTTTACGCGATCATCGCGTAAACGATTGGCCCTCTGGCTTGTCAATCACTGCCGTGACATTCCTTGTGAGAGACGTGCGCGGATTGGCCCTCTGGCTTGTCAATCACTGCCATGACGCTCCTTGTGAGAGACGAGCGCGGCTGCGCACTCCAGTAGCTTTCCACACTCCACAGGCGCCGCATGCGATGTTTTTGTCAGGAGACAGGAGTAACAACTGCAGATTATGAGTTACCTGCGGTGAGTCCGACATAATGAATCCACTAACACGATACAGCGAATGCCGGTGGTAAACACTCGTTTTCCAATACTCGTGAACGAGTTTTGGGAGGCGTTCCCTCGAAAGGAGGGGGGGTTGTTCTTACGCATGCGCTCATTTCAAAAACTCAGTTACAGTCTTTGGTTTCTCAGTCGACGAAAAGATCCTCTTTATCACCTTTAAGTAGATTAGGTATATCGCATCTAATGATAGAGAAACGGTACTTTCATTAGTTTGCGCTGAGTTTCAAAAGATTCAGTGCTGCTGCAGTTTCGTTGGCTTCTTCCGTTTCCGCTGGAAGATTTTAACTGAGGACTTGAACGTTTGTTTTGCTGGAGATGGTGATCCCGAAAGGAGATGCGCACGTGATGGGAGCGCGGTCGCCTGAGACGTCCAGGAGAGACGTGCACAAGAGAAGGCGACGGCTGATTCAGAGAAAATCGAGAGAACACAAAGCACAACTGTTTGTGCTTGTCTTTTATGGACAAACAAAGCCAACACGCCTCCTTGGTTGGAACAACCAATGGTCAGGGTGCAGTGTTTGGTGGGCAAACTTTCTTTGTCTTGTGGCTTGATTTGCATAATTTATGAGTGTATTAGATCAGGGTACATTGTTCTTTGAAGTACCATTAAAAATAGAACAATTCATTTTACAGTTATGTGACATACATTGTTGAATGAGGCGTAAGGAGAGCTTTACATAGAGACCAAGCTAGTCAGGTGGGGAAGGCATACAAGGGAAGTTATAATTCAGTCAAATTTTTTAACATTAGAAATGACACTAGCACAACTACAGTCATTTAAACTAAGTCTAAACCTAGGACAACATACATGCACTTAAAATACACAATGGGTACATTTTGGCACAGTCATATTTTGAGAATAACTGTACAATCTCTAAGCATGTTTGTGTGTGTGTGTGTTTGTGTGTGTGTGTGTGTGTTTGTGGGTGCGTGTATGTGTATATGTGGTGTGTGTTGGAATTTGGCTGGTCTGTCTGGACCCACAAAAGGGGGTGGACCCTTTTGAAGTCTCCAGAGCTAGGAAGTGGGATTCTCTGTTTAACTTTAGTGGGTCCACAAAAGTGCCAAAGTGCCTGTCTCTCATTGGACCAGACAGAGCCGATCCGTGATTTACAAACACAGTTCAGCAGGCTAAAAGCATTCTGAAAATCCCAAAGTTTATTGACTAGTCTGATCTATCCAGACACTACACTGTGTGTAATGAATGAATATAATATACAAGTTTCACTTTTTGAATGGAATTAGTGAAATAAATCAACTTTTTGATGATATTCTAATTATATGACCAGCACCTGTAGTTTGTATACAGAGCGCAAGGTTTATGCTCATGCTCCAAGTCTTATTTGCTCCTTTAAGTGTATCTCTGTGGCTGAATTACAGCGCCACATACTGGTCTGTCATACATCGTTTTGATTCATTTCAGAGGTTTTGTGTGGATGCAGATATTTCTTGATATGAGAAAAAAAAGATTGTAAGCTCAGGCTTCGTGTGGACATAGCCTTAGTCGGCCAACTAACAAAAACTACCCGACAACTGACTCTCGGCTTGGCGTGTTCCTTCCTTAAGGCTTTTCTCCAGTGTGAGTTCTCATGTCATCTTTAAGGCTTTCTTTTCGACTGAAACTCTTTCCACACTGTTGATAGGCATAATGTTTATCTCCAGTGTGAATTCTCATGTGGATTTCAAGTCTTCCTTTTCTGTTGAAACTCTTCCCACACTCTTGACAGGTGTAAGGCTATTCTCCAGTGTGAATTTCATGTGATCTGTAAGGTTTCCTTTTCGATTAAATCTCTTTCCACACTCTTGGCAGGTGTAAGGCTTTTCTCCAGTGTAAATAGTTGTGCGGACTAGGGATGCTCACATTGACCGTTTAACCGTTAACCGAAAGTAAGAATTTTAACCGATTAATACTATCAGTTAAACGTTTTTTGTTTTTTTTTTGCTGCATGGTTATAGAAAAATATGCTATATATACATATATGCTTATTTGTTAACTCGCGGGGCGTTTCACACGTGCCAGACATATTTCGCTAAGCAACAAGCAAAATGAAGCGAGCGAAAAGAAGTAGCCTACTGACCATTTCGATAGAAAGGGTCAGGCGCGCCGTTGGCACGGGGGACAGGGGATCAGGAGGACCCCCGCAGTTTTGAAAAGACAGAAATCGACCCCCGCACTTTTGATAAGGGCTGCTTCAATCAGTCACAATATATCATCTTTTAGCTTAGGATATTTTCTTTCAAATGAGACCATTTTCACGTTTCTGTGAGCTTTCGTTCATAAATAATCAACTGTTTTGTCGCAGATGTGAAGAAGAGGAAATGCGCTCTCGAACAGAGAAACAGGCGATCTCCAAGCAATCGATCACAGCGTGCTAACGTTTTAGGACAGGTCGATGGTATATAAATCGTGGCCGAACGTTAGCGTTTGTCAATCAAGCAAAACCGTCCATTCAGAAACCGAGAAATTTGACACTTTAAGGTAAGAGGCTGATCTCTCAGATTGACGCGCGAGCTGGCTTGACTGAAGTTTTCGTGAGGATTTGTAGTTTATGGACTGTTTTGAGTTAAAAGCATTGATGGCATCTATAAAAGAGATATCTAAAAGCGAAACGAAAATTATTGCCTCGACCGGCGACACAGTGGGGAGGACGCACGAGAGGAGACCTGCGCGTTTAATTGGTATGTGTATAGCTACTGTAATACTGCATTTACAAAGCTTACCAGTGGCATGCACTTTGATCACGAAAGTGAAAGTGCCTTTTGCGGTCGCATCGTGGTGCCCCCGCGTTCCCATTTCTCTCGATGTGAACCGTGAGCTCCAGTCCATTACAATTTAGGGCCATGGTATACTTCATTTCCCGCATTCCGCTTAGTCTCGTGCGCGAGCCTTTCAAAGAAACTCCTTTGCCCATGAGCGCGGAAAGACGCGTTCGGTATGCACATGTGCACCGTCCGTGGTCATAACAATAACAATCCTTGAGGTAGGCCTGCTATTTTTATTTGACGGAAAAAATGTCTAAAATACCGGTTGTTCAAAGCTTCAATGGATTCACCGTGTTTTTGTTTTGTCATCTTAATTTGTTAAACATTTAAGTGAAAAATATTTAGTGTAGGCCTATTTATTTTATGCCTTTTATTGAAATTATTTTTTTCTGTTGTCAGAAACGCTGCAGGTGCATGACAATTTGATAATGTGAATCCAGGTTCTGTTGTTTATCTGTTCTATGCTGCTGTTTGCATGTTAAAATAAACCCGTGGAAGACACAGACACTCGTCAATTGTATTTTTTATTTAATGTCATAGCCTATATATGTCATATTATCATCATATAGGCTTTACAATATTATAATCTTATCGGTTAACGGTTAATAATCGGATAACGAGCGTCGGTTGTCGGTCGAGAAATTTAACCGAAATGAGCATCCCTAGTGCGGACTGTAGGGTTTTCTTTGTCACTGAAACTTTCCACATTGTCGGCAGATATATGGCTTTTCTCCAGTGTGAATTCTCATTTGATCTTTTTCCACACTGTTGTCAGGTGTGAGGTTTCTCTCGAGTGTGAATTCTCATGTGGACTTTAAGGCTTCTTTTAAGACTGAAACTTTCTCCACATTGTTGGCAGATATATGGCTTTTCTCCAGTGTGAATTCTCATGTGGACTTTAAGGCTTTCTTTACATCTGTAACTTTTTCCACATTGTTGGCAGATATATGGCTTTTCTCCAGTGTGAATTCTCATGTGGACTTTAAGGCTTTCTTTACATCTGTAACTTTTTCCACATTGTTGGCAGATATATGGCTTTTCTCCAGTGTGAATTCTCATGTGGACTTTAAGGCTTTCTTTACATCTGTAACTTTTTCCACATTGTTGGCAGGTGTAAGGATTCTCTCCAGTGTGAATACTCATGTGGACTTTAAGGCTTCTTTTAAGACTGAAACTTTCTCCACATTGTTGGCAGATATATGGCTTTTCTCCAGTGTGAATTCTCATGTGGACTTTAAGGCTTCCTTTACATGTGTAACTTTTTCCACACTGTTGGCAGCTTAAAGGTTTCTCCCCAGTGTGAATTCTCATGTGGATTTCAAATCTTCCTTTTCTATTGAAACTCTTTCCACACTCTTGACAAGTGTAAGGCTTTTCTCCAGTGTGAATAGTCATGTGGACTGTAAGGTTTCCTTTGTCACTGAAACCCTTTCCACATTGTCGGCAGATATATGGCTTTTCTCCAGTGTGACTTCTCATGTGGATTTTAAGGCTTTCTTCACGTGTGAAACTCTTTCCACACTGTTGACAGGTAAAAGGTTTCTCTCCAGTATGAATTCTCATGTGGTTTTTAAAGCTTTCTTTATGTCTGAAACTCTTTCCACAGTGTTGGCAGGTGAAAGGTTTCTCTCCAGTATGAATTCTCATGTGGACTTTAAGGGTTTTTTCACATGTGAAACTCTTTCCACACTGTTGGCAGGTGAAATAACTTTTAGTTCCAGTCTTTTGAGCTCTTTCTTGTGAGGAAGCCTGTGTCGCTCTTTCCCCAGTCATGAAATGTTTATAATAATGTTTTTCCTCTTCTTGCCTTTCATTAAGTTCATGACTCGTCTTTTTCAATGCCATCAGGTCTAGAGCAAAAATAGACATAGAACAATTTAGACATTTAAAGTATCAAAACCAACAACATGTTTGTATCCAATGGATCAGGGATGAGCAGCTTTCGTACTGGAGGACCAATCTTTTGCAGAGTTAAGTTTCATCCCTAATCAAATACACCTGCCTCTAATTTTCAAGCATTCCTGAAGACTTAAGGCTGATTTTTACTTCTGCATCGTGTGTACCCCGTAGGTACGATATTGGCTGTGAGTACCACATGTAGCCTATGATGTAGCCTGATGTGCACCTCTCAAAAAAAAATGTAACACGTTAATTCTACCCAGACCGCAAGCGCTGTGATTGGTCTGTTAGAATCCCTCTCTTGGGTCAAAAAATTGGTGCGGAGCAATCGGAGAAGAGCGAGTGTGTGGCAAGGGGTGCGTGGTTCAGCGAGGTCTACAGCAGGAGAGAGAGGCAGGAGACGAGTTCAAACCATTAAACAATATATGCAAACAAAACATATTGTTACATGTGCCCTGGGTCCATGTTCTATTATCATCATATGGACTTAATTTCCCACTATCCCCAACCTAGGAACCAATCATTCACTCACACCTGTTTCCCATCAGTGACACTTTATAAGCTGCACTCACACACACACCCATTGCTAAATTATCCGGGTCTCATTTAATTTGATTTCGAAGGCTGCGTCCTCAAGAGGACGAGTTCTGAGAGTTGCGCTCTCAGCCAATGAATGAAAATTATTAATAAATTTGTATGTAATTTGAAAAGAAAATGTATTTACTTGTTTTATTTTGGATTATGCTTGAAGAGCTGGCTTATGTACAACAGATATCTGTTACAGAGACAAAAGAGGAGGATATTAGGAAGAATATAGTTTAAAACAAAAACAAGCTTGAAACTACTTACATTTAAACTCATCTTCGCTTGAATGTACATTTGCAGATGCCACCATTTATTATTTATTTTTTTCAAATAAATGACGGTTGTTAACAGCGACGCAAAGAATTGTGGGCTATCTGCAGCAGCGAAGGATACACCTCATGCATTCTCCGAATTCCTGTGAAAGAAAAACGCATTCAAAAGGTCGCGTTCAGAGAGTCCTACTTTTCTGAAATGATACAGCCTCAATGACATATGCAATCTTCGAATGCGACCTCTGGAGGAAGCAGCCTTCAAAATGAGACACAGCTATCATTTAGCCTTGTATCCGACCTTGTCTCCATGTTCCTTGATACTTGCCAGTGTTTTTGACCCTGGACTGTTTTCTTGTTTATGATTGTTTGCTGCCTGCCTAGACCTTTGCCTGTGATTGGATTATTCTTTTGCCTTGCCTTCTTGTATCTGTTTGCTGGCGTTTGACCCTCTGCCTGTACGACTACGCTCATCCTAATAATAAAGCCTGAATGTGGATCTCCAACTCCGTTGTCCCGTCCCATACATTACACATATAAAGGACAAAAGCATTTAAGCTCAAGCAGCGCGAACGGGAAAAACACTAATAAAGCAGACAGCGCCAGTTATCATACAAAATGTAATGTACATAATACACTCGAGTCAGTATATGATTATCGTGTTTATATTGTTTCACATGTTCATGTTGAGAAAAAAACTATAATATCCACATGCTCGGGTGAGAAAACAAGCTGCACTGACAGACGTTGCAGAGACACAAAGATAACGATAATACACAACGCTGTGCTAAGCTAAGTTTCTAACAGCAGCACTTTGTATTTTCTGTTCGTAAATATATCTCCCTCGATGAAACTTAAAGGAAGCATATGTCTCAAAATCATTTTGCTATCACATAAGTTATCTTCTCTGCTCACTTGGGTTACAGCTGCGCTTACCTGTCGTGAATGCAGTGATGGACAGCTGTCTTTCCTCATTTGACGGGTGTTTTGATTTCACGTGCTTTCTCGTTATGGTGGTGATATTATGATAACTCAGTTTCAGTAATTCATTTGATCAAAAGTAATTCCATTTTGTAAGATCATTTTCATCTAAGTAATTCCAAACTTCACGAGGCAGGTGATAACATTTTGTGACGATCAAATAAAATAAACCTTTTAAACATGCTCCACAGCGCCACCCAGTGCATTTAGTTATAACTGCAAGTTTTAGTTCTTAGGATTTATCATGGATTCACTGCATTACGGCCTGCAAAGCAACAGAGTAAAATTCAAATAGTCTTTTTATTTTTTCAAATATTAATTACAGATTGAATATTTAAATATTGGACTATTTGTGCACACCCCTTGTATAGACTACTGCGCAGTGTCTCGGGTGTAGGTGCAACACAGAAATAAAAATCAGCCTTTACTATTACATTTTGGGGTTGGGTTAATTTTTTAAAGGTGTGTTTGATCAATGATGGAGATAAACTCTACAGAATAGTGTCTCTCCAGGACCAGAGTTGCCCGTCTATAGATCTTATACAGCAGTGGTTTTCAAACCTGGTCCAAAAGAACCCATCGCTGCACATTTTGTATGTATCCTTTATTTTTCACATCTGGTTAAGATCACCAGCCTGTTAGAAGATTGCTGACATTGATGGAGGAATTTACAAACTACAATGTCTGTTCATCACTAAGGTTTATATACCAGACACAATATAAACCTAAATATACTCAAATTAATTAAATTAATTGGAAAGTATTTAACTATTCAATAAGTAATAGAAGATATTTGTTGTTGTGATGATGTCAGACATAGCACACACAATAGTAAGTAAGCCATTCTGTACTCCGGCACGGTTAGCGATCTCACTGCCCCTTCAAACAGGCCAGGGCCCGGTACAGAGCGATCACACTAGTGACATTAGACGGAAAGAATGAGTGCTTATGAGATGTGTTTTCCTCAGCACAAAACTGGTTATACTGTAACTATGGTTAACTTCACAGACTTCAGTGAATGAATACCAGTACAAACTAGTGCGTCAAACAGACGGAGCACAGTTGAATAGAAATGAAACACTAGACGTCCTGTTCCTGGAGATCTACGTACATTCAGAGTTCAGACACACCTGAAGCAGTGAATTAAGATCTTCAGGGGCACTTGATAATTGCAGGCAGGTGTGTTTGATCAGGGTTGGATCTAAACCAAAGAGCTTAGAACCCAGGAGGCGACACTTTGATACTCTTTGGGTAACCGCCACTAGATGGCGCTCCAGTAGCGTGGCCGCCATTATGGGGTGAAAATACTAACTCAGGGGTCGGCAACCCAAAATGTTCAAAGAGCCATATTGGACCAAAAAAAACAAAAAACAAATTGTTGGATTTTGAGGTAAAATCATATATATTGTATTGTTATATATTATGTTGACAAATCATCAATTAAATATTTACCATCTTATATTCTCTGGTTTTAAAATAAACAGCCGCAAAAAAAATAAAAGCCTTATATAAGCCTTATATGAAGGCAACACAGACCAAATCAACCGTAATTTTTACAAATACTACTTCTGTAAGTGTATATTAGCTATATTAGCCTACTATCATTTGTTTTGAAATGACTAGCGGCCGGTCAGTAGACTACATTTGCCGCTGGCTCTTAATACCTACATAATGAGGTCTTATTAATCTATTATTCCTGAGTAATAATAAACCTTACGTATATATTTAAAAACTGCTGAAACCAGCACACTTCAAAAAATAAGCAAATGGATCAATGGAGTTAGGAAGGTGCTCTTTAAAATCCTTTTCATTCAATTCACAGAAACAGCTGGACTCCAGGCAGAGAAACATTAAGTAATATGGATTTGCATTTATCATCATATGAAGCACAAGAGACTTTTAAATTGAAAGGAATGCAAAAGGAATCTGTGGTGTAATATACGGAAAAGGACATATCGCTTTCCTATATTGATATAATATTATTGTTATATATTATACCAGACACAGGTTGACTCTCTCTCTCTCGCTCTCGCTCTCTCAAATCATCAATTAAATATTTACCATCGTTTTAGAGTTATATTGGACCAACTGCATAATTGTGTGGCGGAAGGAAGTTTAAAATAAACACTCCGTTGTTGTTCTGACAAAAACTATAACGTACTGTAAAACTATATGTTTTAGGGCTGGACGATATACTCGTGTATATTGCTCATAACATTGATATAAGTGATTACGTGGACTTAAACCTACCTATATTGTAGTTCTATAAAATATTCACAGGCAGATTTGCTTTATGTATTTCCCGGCGTCAAATCAGGCACATATAAATGTCAGGAAACACGACTCCTGGCTACATCTCAATATGCAGGGATTAGGTTTATTTGACAAGTTGTAAGAAACACTTTCAAGTCCAACCTTTAGTGTAATTCATTTGTTTAACTCGCGTTTTCTCAATTTCCCAAATTAAATCCAGTCACTCAGCAGGTTTTTTTGCCACTCAGTCCAGCTGATGGAGCGCGCTTTCGGCGGGAAAGTTACGTCGATGCATACACTCGCGCCGCACTGAAACGTGTGTCGCAAGCTATGACGCAAATCTTCGTTGACAGAAATGTTGAAATTTAATATTTATTATACACATTTTTACAGCATTGGAAAACGTTAAGAATGTTTGTGTCATGTTTGTCCTCTTACAGAAACCATATGAAAACAAAAAATATTTTTCCATTTTCATACATTTTTTAAAAAGCTCCAGGGAGCCACTAGGAGAGCGATAAAGAGCCGCGGGTTGCCGACCTCCGTACTAACTGGACCACAGAATTCTTCACATCTTGCGCACACAAAACCTGCGAATTTCACTTTCAAATCAGAAGCGCAATTGGTGGATCCAAAATGATCAATATTCATTCAGGTTTCCAATAGCGCTGACTAGTGGTTGAAGTAGTCGATCTCTCAACTACTCGATTAGTCTATGCAAGCCCTAGCGCATGTGCGCTGTTTTTGTTGTAAACTCAATTTGTGCAGAGGGTGAAAATAACGCAACAGGAGCATGTTGGAGGCTTGATCTGAACATCTGAAGTCTCTGATTTTGTATGCAAAATTATTGTGTTATCTACTTAGTTTCAATTACTATTGGCTTTTAAAGAGACACACAAACAGGAGTCCTTGGCATACATTCCTTACAAAAATACATTTATATATTTAAGGTAAAAAATTTACAAAATATCTTTATGAAACATGATCTTTACTTAATATATTTTAGGCATAAAAGAGCAATTGATTTTGAATTTTGACCCATACTGCATTGTTGGCTATTGCTACAAATATACCCGTGTGACTTGTGACTGGTTTTGTGGTCCAGGATCACATTTAATGGAAACAGTGTTTGATGTTTGATGCTGTCATGAATCAAACAACAGCTTCACCGAGTGCCTATTCTTGATCTCCTCACGATTACATTTCGATGACTTGCATCTCTTCCCCACCGCAGAAACCACCACAGATTCATCAGTGCCGTCAAAAGTATTCATTTTTCGGTCTTTCTGTTTTTTTGTTTTTGTTTTTTTAATCAAAGTACAAAGCAGATTAGGAAAATTAGGAAGCCGGGTGTATTCAGAGAGCATCCGTTACTGTTTAGTGCGCGGAATGGTGCGTTGTGATTGGTTAAGCGGATATATCGCGTTCTGCAGAAAAGGAGACTGGCATTTGTCACGTTTGGGAAAAAAGGGAGAACACAGGAGAAAATAACACGATGGAAATCGCATTTTGCTCAAAATGAATAAATTACTTTTTAATAGCATTTATCGTGGAAACTTTTTAATGGCATTTATCATATTTTTTTGTTTGTTTGCTTATCGTGTTCGTGTTTTAAGGCCTGGAAGAATGGACAGTCCTTATCTGCCTTATCTAGGTGGATCCTCATAAGATGCTCCTTGAGACATGAAGACGTTTCATGGCTTCGTTTGAAAACACTTGTTCGCAGAGTAAACACATTGGGAGTTGGGCATTGGTAGGAGAAGGTATAAATCCATAATTAAGGTATTCAATAGAACATTGTCTGCATTTTTTCTTGTTCGGCGGCGCCATTTTTTATGATAGTATATTTGCCCGTGCAAAAGTGGACCGATCTTTTTTTGAATTCACTGTTTGTGGACTGTGATTTTGAACAGAAAAGTGACTAAATGTTAGAAGCTATTATGCATGGAAGACTGAAATGCAGGATTTGTTGTGACACATTATAAACTGAAAGAATAAGTAATACCAATATCAATCAAAAAAAATGTTGCAATTCTTGTTTTATGTTAAATGGTTGATTAATTTGTTAAATGTAAAAATCTTAAATTAGAAAATAGTTAAATTAATTAAATTAATAAATAGTAGTAATTATTAAAAATAAATGAGCATATGAGACTGTTTATTGACATGTTTAAAACAGTTTAATAAAGCCAGCATTTAAAAACATTTTCCATTTTTTTTTTCATTATCTATTTGAAAATCTAGTTAAAATATGCTAACAAATCAACTTCCGACTTTCTCCCTGGCCGAAGAAAAAAAAACATTCATGATTTATAAATGTATTTTTCATGAAAGTACGTTGTAATTATAGGCCTAAATACCTTGGTAACACCTTGTGTATTCATCAGTGGTATAATAAATACAATTAAAATTAGTTTATGTTTATAATTAGTAAAATAGAAACAATCTTCTAACAAGGGTAAATTAATAATTAAATTAATATTGTATTATTAATTTTTACCTATCTTGAAAGTATCCGAGTAGCGTTTCGTGCTCAGGTGTGACGGTGGAATTAATACATTACCTAAATGTGATTACCAAATATATTTATATTATCCATCATATTGTCATTTTCTCCTTACAGTCTTGCAAGTTAACAATAATGCCTGACCAGTAAATTATTTTGTGAACAAAGAAAACATTTTGGCATCAGGCATTAGTTAATTAATGCCTAAAAAAGTTTAAAAAATGTTTCACCTTATAAATAAAAGTTAGTTTAATTAATTTAAAGATTTGTTATAGCTTAAAATTATTTATTGAAAATGTAAGTTCTTAATTTAATATACTTTTTAATGGCTTGTCAACTTCCTATTCCTCTGCTGCGAGATTCTTGTCAGCGCTTGAGCGCTGGTCGTTGCAAAAGAAACTTTAGCTTTGATGTCGCATTAAACTGGCAGATTTTAGAATGTTGTAGGCAATTCTTTTGCAAGTAATTACAAGTTTAATCTTGTCTTGCCTGGATCTTTGGTGTAAACGTGTGAACACCTAAACCAAGAACACCTGAACAACTCCCTTTCAGAAATCTTGTTCTCTGAAGGCCCCGTTGAGAAACACTACACACATAGTATTGAGTTTAATTACAAGTAACCAAACCCTAACTCTAGCTCTACAGTAAGTCCACTTGAAGGAGCCAATGAACCGACTGAGTGAATTCGGACACTTTTCTGTAAGATTATACTTCTGCATATTCTCTATTTCTGTAGAGCTGGACATTTTAATAATGATCAAATGACTGAGTTCAGCTGTGAGAATAAAACCAACCTGTTTGTTCCTCAGTTTCTTCATGTTTCACTCTGAATGTTTCTTCAATCTTCACGTCTTCAGTCTCATCTTTAATAATTATCTTCATATCTTCACTTTCCTCTTTAATAGACTCCATCTTCATGTCTTCAGTCTCCTCTTTAATAAACACCATCTTTATATCTTCACTCTCCTCCTCTTTAATGAACTCCATCTTTAATAAGAGAATAACAGTTATTGGTCTAATGACCCGGTTAGAGAAAAAAAAACACTCAAAACTAACGCTGCAAATTAATAAACTTAATATTTAGGCATTTATGAGTGATGAAAACATGATTAGTTAGTTTGCTAGTGTTTGTTGTTGTCGTTCATGTTCACTGTTTGAGCAGCATGTGTCGTGATTCACTGAATCATTTCTCAAAGTGTTTGATTCAATTGACTCGGAGTTGAAAAGTTCAGTTTCTCCATCATGACTCTCCAAAACTGAACTCGTGTTCATGATAAACTGATGTATGATATATATATAGAGAGAGAAATGAGACGCAGGTTTAGCTGTTTCTCATCAGTTTTACTCACACAAATATCCTTCATTACAGTTAGATAAAGAATCACAATGTTATTTTAAATAGTAACTAACTTATAACATCGCTCGTTTAAAACAAAACACACAACTATAAATCACTGAACTGTTTCTATCGATTAAAACAGGTTAAATTCTTAAAACAAACCTTTCTTCAGCAGAATCACAGCAGATGCAGGAGCTCGGCGCAGTCTTATGACGTCATGTCATCACTACAAAATAAAAGTCTTGTCTACAATGCCAGGTGAAAAAAATACTATAGTAAAATTTACTATACTGTTTTTGAACCATACTATGATACAAACATGTTAAAAAGGTTGTATGAGTTCATTCATGTGTCCGAATTGAAACACATTAAATGTCAGTCATTGTGAATTTTTTTAATAATAAAATTTAGTGTTTAACCTACACAAACACACACATATAAGTTAATTTGAGTCTAAAATGGGTAAAAAATGTGTAAAAAGTTCTCTTTCAAGTCTTTAAAGGGGACCTATTATGCAAAATTCAAAACTATACCTGTTCTATCTCCATGCAGTATATATCTCAGATTCTTAATCACCTTATTCTGCCACGCCCACTTTTAATTCTCCGTTCTTCCGCATTTTGTCATCCGACTTCCGCTAAACTGACGCGGCACATCCGGTAGCTAGATCTGTAGTTAAAAGATTGTTTATAGCGAGCTATAACTTTAGCGAAATGACAAATAACGTTAATGCAGTAAATGTTTTAAATTGGGAGCACAGAGAAAACTTTATGATGATCAGATGGTCTCATGTTGTCATTGTTAACGTGGGTAGACGATATGAAGAAGTGGCCAAAGGAAACTATGGGACTGTCAGGAGTTGATAGAGCAGCATGTAGTGAAGAAGACTGGAATTATTTTAAATCAGTTTTGTTAAACAAGATACCTTTGTGATTTGTGTTTTAGAAAATGTACAGTTTAATAAGTTGTGATAAAATCAGTTGTAAGAGTGTTTGTTGTTATCAGGAAGCTGCACCTTTTACTGACCTTCATGTGTTTTACCATTTAATTTCCATATGTAATAAACCAAGATAGAATTAATTTGCTAACTTGACATGACTTATTCCATTTAAATCAGAAGACTTAATTCCTTTAAATTGTAAGAGCTCACATTATATGTTTTTTTTTTTTTAAACTGACAGCTAGCATCTGGCCACATTGTAAAGATAAAAACAAACCCTTCACAACTGATCATATTGTAAAGGTTTATAAAAAATAACTGATAGGTAACTTCTGGTCACATTGTAAAGGTTTATAGAAATAACAATTTACAGATAGGCTGTCACTGACAGCCTGGTGTGACCCGAGGGTGAGTTGCTAAGCGTTTCCTTCGAAACTGCTCAACGTTTTGTCAGCCATATTATTTGGCATGCACTCTTCTTAAGCATGGTGGTGTATATCATTCCCTATTGTGTGTTCAACGCAGAGTTGAAGTTCCCTATCGAAAGGGAATGTCTCAGGTTATGTATGTAACCATAGTTCCCTGAGAACCAGGGAATGAGACTCTGTGTTTCCTTGCCATGCTTCGGGCTGCCTGCCTGCAGAACAGTCCCTCAAGACATTACAATACTGACTGTTTCTCCAGGCGCTCCTTTATACTTCCGGGTCACGCCATATTACATCATAGGCTGTCGCCGGCCAATAGGGATTGGAGTTGTTGGATAGTTGGCTTTCAGACATCGGGTCACATGTGACGTTCCCCATTGTGTGTTCAACGCAGAGTCTCATTCCCTGGTTCTCAGGGAACTATGGTTACATACGTAACCTGAGACATTTTGTATTGTCCCTTTGCATCCGCCTTGTTCACAAAACAGTCTGGATTGAAATTATTTGCGCAGACATACACAAATTTGTGTATATTTTAGAGCGCGTTACCTTTAAATATTAATCCACTGCATCCTCAGTGACCCAGATGTTGGGAGAAAATGAAAACTCCTATGTTCACTCTTACATCCAACAACAGAACACCGGGATTGCCTATGAGACATTGTTGTCGATAAAGCTGCTCAAGTGTCGAGAAAATGGAAGACAGCATACAACTTGCTGAGGGCGGAAACTATGGTAATGCAGGACTGTCAGAGAATCAAAACGGGATGTCTAATGAGACCCCTTTGGTTTAATGGGGATTTTAAAAAAAGAGGAGTGAGTGTATTTTTTTCATTGTAGGATGGTTGTGTTCACACACTGCCAACACACATTTAAGACACCAATACGCACGTTCGTAGCCGTATTGTGCAAAACTGTGCACAATAGATTTAGCTTCTTTGCTGACAATGTTGAGAAATTTCCCCCGGTTTCACAGACTAGGCTGTAAGGAACCCCGCATCTCCCCAAAAACGGAATCCGACACGCCTGGGCGAAGGTTAACGCGTGTATGCCTTTTCAGCGTCTCTGAATGTTCACTTAATTTCACTCGTTTAATCTGACTCCTATTTCAAATGATTATTACTCTTAGGTTGTGTTTCCAATTAGAAATTAATCATTTGTTATGTATTAATTTAGATATTCGATTATTCTGATTACCTTATATCTTCAATTATTTTGTTCACTGCAGTCCTGGTATCGCTTTAGAAGAGTTACTTCGGCCGATTTGAGCACTCTTCCCGGACACAAACTCGTCAGTCTGACCTTAAACATTGGATGCAGGGTAAATATCTACCTTTAAGTCGGTCGCGCTCTGCTTACTCGTAACAAAAAGCATAGTTTTTATATATTTACGAAAACTGCAACTTATTTAAGGCAGTGATAGTCAGAAATCAAAATGGACTTAATTGACGTGCCCCATGCTCCATCTATTAAACCTTTCGTATGAACAATCCTGAACACAGATTTGAGGTAATACCTTCGCTTTGATCTACTAGAAATAATGGATTAAGAATAATACAGAATAAACCAAATATAACATTTTATTTGTCAAGTAAAAATATATGATGCCAATTACATTACAATTAGACAATTAAAGCCAATTCAGAAATGTTAAATGCATAACATCGAAAGATTACTCAAAGAAATGTATATATACACAGGGATGGGTGAGTGTCCTCAGACATTCACCCATCTCTGTGGGGCTACAGATGATCCCACATGACTGCTTTGCTCTTTACCTTTTATACCAGAACCAGAACAAAAGGATCGTAAATGTTTATTACACCAACACCTGTTTTGGGGAGAGGAGAAGAGACACCACCCAAAAAGAGGACAGAATTTTCCTTAATTTTCCATCTTCTTCATAATTCTAGTGACTGCTGTGAAATTGAGACCATTTTACCAACCGCACTGAGACTTTTAAAATGATACCAAACATGAAAAGGGAAAAACAATAAATACATAAGTTACATTATACGTGTTGAATAACTTTCAGTCAGGGGGAAAGAAGAGTTTGTGTGTGTGTGTGGTGGGGGGAGGCGTTGTCCTTTTGGAGTTAGGGCAAGGCGTTGGCCCCTTGCTATTTCTCTGAGATCTTCTTCTCTAGGCGAGTTTTATTGCTTTATTGCAGGATGCTTGATCTCAGTTTTCATTTAGCAGGAAAATCAAGCCTTACAAGGCTTAAACTAGTCCTAAACTAAAATGCACATTTGAGCCTGTTTTAACTGAAAGTAACTTGTACTGACATAATATGTCATTCCCATTGTTTTGTCTCAAGATGCACACCAGTAATGTGTTTTTCTAGTGTATGTTTAAAATAGATACTTATAATTACATATCCTAATTGAACTAAGGCCTAATCCTGTCTGTGAAACTGGGCCTACATTTTTAAATAAAAAGGGCATTTAAATGTATAGACAATTCATATGCCTAGAGGTGCACATGGAATTTTACCCTGTCTGGAGTGGATCCTCTCTTGTTTGCTGGTTTCTAAACTGAGTAAGTCATTGTTTTTGGAATAAACAAACAACAACAAATAATTGCACCATACTGTATTTTGCACTGTAACACAAAGGCACAATCAACAAAGATGGGCCTGTTTTAGTTTTATCACACAAGTGTATAATATGTGACAGTTTACAGTAAACATGTGAAAAGTTGTCTTTGATTTTAAAAAAGAAATGTACATTTGTATGCAATGTTTAATATTGCAGGATTGTACTGATTTATGTCACTAGGTGGCACTACAGTCATAAGAACTTATATCTCAGAACTCAACAAGTTTTTTTTTTTTTTTTTTTTTTTTTTTTAAATGCATCACATATATTAAGCAGTGCCTTTCACATTATCTATATTATTGTCCCTGAAAGGCAATATCAGTGATCTTGATTTGAGTTAATTTTGCTTTGGCCATTATTTTTAATGACAAAGCTATTATTAGAAAGACAAACATATTAAGAAGGACTATTGTATCCTTCTCAAATGGCTACACTGTTGTCCACATTTTTGGGGCTCAGATAGGTGTAGGGAAGCTCCAATTTCTTGTTCCGCTCCTCTATGAGATCTGACAACTCCCCCAGATCCTTTTGAAAACTCTTCTAGGAGCTTGCAGGGGACATCTTCATCATGTAGATTTTCTGGGCATTGTCCCAGAGGGTACTACGGACAGGGTATCAAGATTGTAATTGTAAGTAACATGTTGATAATAAACATGTTTATAATTATAACAATGTTTAAAACACTGCGTATGACAGCACACTAATATTCTGTAAGAGCCCACAGCAACACTATGCTTACAGTTTGCTAAATGTCCTTTATAATGTAACAGTCAGATATTGCAAAGCAGAGGAATGAAAGCAGTGTAAGTAAGCCATTGTTATACAGAGTAATATGACACAAGTGATGTACAAACTCACGCGGTCTGCACAATCCTTGCTCAACAGTTTCAGGATAGCCATCCCATTCACCTGTCGTGCTCACATCAGGTAGGGTCTCTAGGATTAATTTCCTCAGTGGATCTGGCCTTTCACCTTGGGAGGGGGCTTTCTGAGGGCAGTGGGGTAGTTAGGCATCCAGCCTGCCAAAGTCAAACTGGGGGAAAGAATTGGTTATAAATTTGACATATAAGCCAAATATTCACAAAGAATGATTTAACAAAAAATAGAGCACATAATTAACATCACTTAGGCCAGTTGTTCCTAAACTGGGGGGGCGCAAGGGGTTGAGGCTGAGGGATAGTGTACATTCAGCAGATAATTATGCAAAAGAAACCCTCTTTAGTGCTCCATCATTAGTTGTAGCTGTTTGTGGTTGTAATTGTTGTTGTGCAATAACAGGCCACTAGTTGGCACGACTGAAGAATCAGAATTCCATTGCAGGGAGCCGTGTAAAACTATAAATAAACGATACATGGTTCTGCCTCATGTACAAATTTGTGAAAGGACTGCAGGTGCCCGATCAATGTAAAGCAGATGATCAATATGCTTAATATTTACAAATACCAAAACAATGTGTCTACAGCTGACGTGAGCAGCGCAGCGAGACAAGAAAATAGAACCCAACACGACGCAACACATCACAACAAATCCTGGACAGTAAACTGATGCCCTGTTCTATTTCGGACACAGACACACTCCAATGACTTTGACACAAAAAAACAAATGGAATTTGCAAGTGTTTGCTTTGTTGCGTCCAGTAGACAGCAGCTGTTGTGGCATCCAGGGCACATCCATTGCAGTGAAAAGACGAGACAATATGACAAGACATATCTCGCCCTCAGATTCACCTAGTACAAAGGTGGGTAATGAAGCCAAACAAGTTAAGATGGACAAGTAGGCTAAAGTTAAGTAGTACTATATTACAATATTCATATCATTTTTAAATCAAGGTCATGTCTGAGAGGGTGCATGTATATTCATCAAAGAATCTTGAAAAAATAGTTTCTTCACAAATATGAAAAATACAACTGTTTTTAACATTGAAATAATTAGAAATGTTTCTTGACACAGACATCTGGAGTAATGGGGGGCCCAGCAGAAAAAGTTTGGGAACCACTGACTTAGTTCTTGGAAAGTGAATATGGACAGGTTTTTCTTGTCATCGTAAGTTACTTGCTCTAGGGTGTTAACGCTCAGAGGTCAGATGGCCGCGCTGGTGATACCACCTTGTTCTATTCTTACCAGTGTGAAAGAAAGTAAAAATACTACAGCAATTTTGGTCATACAAATAAGAGTTATATATTATTAAAAACTGTGGAATGTCTTCTTTTATTTGTGTACACTCACAGTAAAAACAAAATGTTGTGCTTTTTGCAAAATAAAGAAAACTAACATGATGCGTGATCTGTCGTCTCCCTCTCAGTGAAGTCCATTCTGACAGACTGCCAAACTTTGTGTGGACTTCAGATTAGCTCAAGAACAGTGTTTAGAGAGCTTCATGGAATGGATTTCCATGGCCGAGCAGCTGCATCCAAGCCTTACATCACCAAGTGTAATGCAAAGCATCGAATGCAGTGCCACCACTGGACTCTAGAGCAATGGAGACGTGTTCTCTGGAGTGACAAATCACGATTCTCTGTCTGGCAATCCGATGGACAAGTCTGGGTTTGGCGGTTGCCAGAGCATCCCAAACATGCTCAATGGGTGACATGTCCAGTGAGTATGCAAGCCATGCAAGAACTGGGATGTTTTCCCAGATGGGGCCATGCATTATCATGCTGCAACATGAGGTGATGGTCATGGATGAATGTCACATGGCACAAATGGGCGTCAGGATCTGATCAGACATCATCGAATGTGAGCATTTTCCCACTCAAGTCGGGTACGACGACGAACTGCAGTCAGGTCGAGACCCCGATGAGGACGACGAGCATGCAGATGAGCTTCCCTGAGACGGTTTCTGACAGTTTGTGCAGAAATTCTTTGGTTATTCAAACCGATTGTTGCACACTGTCTGGAGCTCTTGGAGGTAAAGATTCTGGATGTGGAGGTCCTGGGCTGGTGTGGTTACATGTGGTCTGCGGTTGAGAGGCCGGTTGGATGTACTGCAAAATTCTCTGAAACGCCTTTGGAGACGGCTTATGGTAGAGAAATGAACATTCAATTCACGGGCAATAGCTCTGGTGGACATTCCTGCAGTCAGCATGCCAATTGCATACTCCTTCAAAACTTGAGACATCTGTGGCATTGTGCTGTTAGATAAAACTGCACATTTTAGAGTGACCTTTTATTGTGGCCAGCCTAAGGCACACCTGTGCAGTAATCATGCTGTCTAATCAGCATCTTGATATGCCACATGGTGGATAGAAAGGTGGATAGATTATCTCAGCAAAGGAGAAGTGCTCACTAACTCAGATTTAGACAGATTTGTGAACAATATTTGAGAGAAATAGGCCTTTTGTGTACATTGAACAAAATAATAAATGCAACACTTTTGTTTTTGCCCCCATTTTTCATGAGCTGAACTCAAAGATCTAAGACTTTTTCTGTGTATATTGCTATACAGAGATGAGTGAAATTAACTAAAATCCATAATAAATACTGAAATAAAATGTGTTAGCAATGTATTAAACTGCACATTAACATTTATGCTCTATAATATAACAAATATAATACATAAAATGTCATAGAGGTAATAGTAATGTTTAGACAAGTTCTTTGGCCTGTTTTGAACAGATTGTTAAGTGTTTACTGTGAAATAGTCTAGTGCTATATCAATGAAGCCTTTGTTTACAATGAATAATGAAATTTCAGCTTTGCATCACAGAAATACATTGTATTTTAAAGTATATTAAAATAGAAAACCATTATGTTAAATGGTAATAATATTTCACCCTATTGCTGTTTTTTTTTTTTTTTTCTGTATTTTTGATCAAATAAATGCAGGCTTGATGAGCATGAGACTTCTTTCAAAAACATTATAAATAGTAATGTGTCCAATTTTTTGACTGTCATTTAAAATATTATAGACCTATACAAATTTTCTTCACATGATGTGCAATAATATGTGCATGCATGAGATCACAAAAATCATGTTTTCTGTTAAAAGTGGACATTATATTAACGTTAACCCTCTGGAGTCTGAGGCTGATTTGGGGCTTGGAGAAGTTTTGACATGCCCTGATATTTGTGCTTTTTTCAGATGTTAAACATAATGACAAAAATGCCATTACACTGTATTCAGCACAAACTAGGCTACCATAATGTGTGAGGAACATGTATGTACATGTTTGTATTTTTGAAGGAATAACGTTTATGCGTGGTTATTGAAAAAACTTAAACTTAAGTCACTGAAATAAGGCCAAAAAAATTATATTAAATCTGTGTTCACAAGACTTCTGGGTATTGGAGGTTGCAGACTAGAGTTTTGCTTCAAAATTATGTAAAAATGATCATATAAAACAATATATTGATTTAGTTTTTGTAAGACACTTTTTGTCAAGAAACACAGTATGCATGGAGGCGAGAATCATCATGAATAATGGGTGATTCACACCTGAGAAGACAAAAGAATCGCATAAAGAGCTCTAATGACCTGCATAAATAATGAGCTCTTTCAGTCAGGTAGGCTGTGAAAAAACCCTCTGTGATCATGTCTCAAGCTCATCATGGTGTATATCAAACATACAGAAAAACAGCAATACTGTGAAGTATTATTACAATTTAAAATAATGGTATTCTATTATATTCTTTAAAATATAATGTATTTCTGTGATGCAAAGTGTCTGAACAATTATGTTACCTCTATGGCATTTCATATAGCCTTTTAGCTTTAAAAGCATGCACATTTTGGAGAAATATTCATGGATTCTTATATGTTTATGTCAATTTAAGATATTCAACAGATTAAAATGGTGTATAGTAGTGATGCGCGGGTCGTCTCATAACCCGTGGACCCCGCGGGTCGGGTTGGGGCGGGTTAAGAAATTGTAACTTTATTTGCGGGGCAGGTTGGGGCGGTTCATTAAAAAAAAAAAATCCATGTATGTTGCGAGGAATTCCCTATAGCATATATTAAATATTTGGGAATATCTATTTTTCATATTTTATTAGGTTCTTTGATAAGGTTACAATATGTAGGCCTGTAGCAAGCGTAACTTGCATGATGTCCCCGAACCTTTGGCGTCACGAAAGCGGCGCGCCAAGCAGCTCCCGCTGCCAGCCACGACAACAAGAAACGGACAAATAAAACAAAATAAAATGCTACATTGAGGGCCAGTTCTTCTGGGACTGAGAGGACATTCTAAGCTTCCTGCAGTCGCAGTCAATTGCCTTTCCTGTGTTTGCCAATGTGTCAAAAATGATTCTCTGTATCGAGCGCACATTCAGCTCTGCTGGCTGGGTGCTGGAGTCTAGGCGAAATGGATTAAACCTCGGTACAGTGGATGCCATTCTTTTTTTGCACAGTGAACATAAAAATGGTAAATGAACATTTCCGTGTGTTAAATAAAACAAAAGTTAAGTGGTTGTGTAGCGTAGGCTGTAAATGGTTGTCCAATACATATCTGAAAGGGATATATAAAACACTTAATGTGAAAGAAGCTTAACGTGGCTTAATTTACGAATGCAGTGTTATTAACAAACCAAACTTAAGTAAATACCATACAAATAAAGCATACTATATAGAATAATTGTTTTGTGCAGAATTTGATCTTTGATCTCTGACTTAGTCTACATTAAACAACGTTAAGCTTTTTCTTTATAGCGGTTTTATATGGGAGGAAAACACAACGTGAAATTAAACGAATTTACGTTTACATATTCTGGGAAATTAAACTGCTTTTCTGTAGTATACTTTATTAGTATGATGTTTAGTAGTATGAAGTTTGGTCTGTTTATATCACTTAGCACATTAAGCCATGTTAATCGTTTTAGAATGTCCCAACTGAAATACAAAAATTGTTTAGCCTATTAGATGAATACAAAGCGCTGCTTTGTAAATGTTGAAAATGTTTATCATTATCTTGTTATTACTGATTTATGGTTCATATTCATAATCATATGTTTGTTGCCAGTTTACAGGGCGATGTTTCCAGGGCACTTTCTGGCTGAAATAAAAGCTGTTTTAATTTACATTACAATGCCTATGTATGTCTATTTAATGGTCGCGGGTGCGGGTTGTAAAATATAGATACAGTGGATGCAGGGCTGGGCAGGCCAAATAATTTCATAAAAGCGGGACCCGTGGTGTTGGAAAAAAAGCCAACCCGCGCATCACTAGTGTATAACTCTTAATTGTATGTGCAACATTGACAGAGTATTTTGAGTCTCTTTCACACTGGTAAGAAAAAAACAAGGCTGGTATTGCTCGGCAGATACCTCAGTACTCCATGGAGTGTTAATACATCAGTTGATATGATCCTGTTATTCAGCATGCTCACAGAGGGTTTTTTTCTGATTATGCATAAGTGACCAGATAATGGACCTGCACATTGAGTCAGGTAGGCATGTGATATTGAGACCCTCTGTACCTGGAAGTCTCAAGCTCATTATGGTGTTATATCAAACAGTGCAGAAACACCAATGCCAGGTATGTGATGTTCACTTATATCTTTGAACATGATTTGTTTCTGTGTACTTAAAATGTATCTTTGACTCTCATTTATATAACTATATTTTAAATAAACTTCAGAACAAAAAAATTATATATTTCGTTTGTCATTGCATTCTTTCTTAGTTCACTCAGTCACATTTCTGACTGAATGGCTCATTATGTGGCTCATTAGGGGCATGGTCTTAATCTCATCAGGTGTGAATCACAGCATTATTCATGAAGATTCACACCTCCTTGCTATAGCCTGTCCTGAACAAAAAGTGTCTTAGAACATTTGAAATCAATACATTATTTTATGTGTCTGAGTAGGCAGAATGATTTTTACATTTGAAAAAATATTTTGTTTGTCTTTTGAGGCCTTATTTCAGTGACTTAATCTTTTGTTTTTTCAGAAACCATGCATATATACGTAACTCTCTCAAAAGTACAAACATGTACATACTTGTTCCTCACATATTATTGTAGCCTAGTTTCTGCTGAATACAGTGTAATGAGACTTTTGTCATTAATATGTTTATAAGTAAAAAACACAAATGTCAGGGCATGTCAAACTTCTCCAGGGCCCCAAATTAGCCTCAGACTCCAGAGGGTTAAAGCATCTTGAGGTAATGTTAATAACAGACAACAGTCTAAAGCAGAGTCTGCAATTCCCATTCACAGAGCCAGGACAACAGGGTTTTTTGAGCTCAGACTTTGAAATACAGCTAGAGGAATGTATGGAGCAATTTGTTGGATTTGAGAAAAAGTGTGTGGGATTAGGATCATGGACTGCAGCTTTAATGGCTCTGTGTGACTGGAAGTGAATCGACTTGTACTAACTGACCTGTCCATTGTTTAAAGCAGCATGTTGGGCTGATACAGTGAAGATCACCATGGTGACAAACTTGACAAGCTTGTTCACAGTCTGAAAAGATGATGGTATTCCTGGGAAGAAGAATAAAAAGGCTGTTTCTGTGAGGATTTCAGTTTAGGATGTCTATAATGCATGTGCGCGCACGCACACACACACACACACACACACACACACACACACACACATTTGTTTTTGTGAATTGTGGGGATATTTCATAGACGTAATGGTTTTTATACTGTACAAACTGTATTTTCTCTCCCCCTACACTACCTCTACCCCTAAACCTAACCATCACAGGAAACTGTGCACACTTTTACTTTCTCACAAAAACTCATTCTGTTTGATTTATAAGCCTTTTGAAAAGTGGGGACATGGGGTAATGTCCTCATAAGTCACCTCTTTTTGTAATACCTATGTCATACCCATGTCATTATACACATTTGTGTCCTGATATGTCCCAAAAAATGCACGCACACACACACATTACAGTACATTTGTCTATTGACCTGGTTCTATACTTTTCCATGAAACAGGTAATTACAGTGGGGTTTACAAAAGAGTTTGTGCCTCAAAGTAAATATGTCTATCCTATGCTGTGTAAATACTGAGCTGAACACCCCCCGCCCCCACCCTCCACCCTTCACCCTCCACCCCACACACACACACACACACACACACAAAAATGAAGACTTCAGATGCAAAAGTCTCTAAGTGCCGTCTGAAATTTTCTTCTAAAATAAGCATTTTTTATCAAGCTTGTATGTTTATGTTCACTTATTTCACTTCAATGGTAATGAAAATGACCCATTAATTGCCATTAAAGTAGAATAACCTAACCTAAACATACAACTTGATAAATACTTGATAAAAAAGCTTATTTTAGAGTCTTCAAATATAGATAAATAAAAATAAAGGGAACCTTAATTAAATGTCCTGATATGGCAACAAATCCTTTGGAAATGCATACTCATTGTTCTAGACACATTTTTATTCCACCAGAAATCACACTTGCTGCATCTTCAACTGCAACAGCCCTGATAACAGACTGACAACAGACCTGAGCCATCTCTTCCCAGGAAGCCATTGGTGAATATCTCCCTGATCCAATCCTGCAGCTCTGTGTCCTTCTGCACGTGTGCATCAAATTGATAGTAATGTGACAAGAAAGCCCCAACAAACCTGTAAGCAACACAGTCATTGAAATAAATGCAAAGCAAATCTACAAAAAAAGTAAAGCTGTTAATATGTAAACCTGGAAAACATCTGACTATTACACCCATAAACCTGTATAATTGACACTTTATTTGTTGAAATATGAATCAGAAAGTGCACCCTAAAAACAGGATGTATTATGTACACACACAAACACACACATGGAGAGAACAAGAGTAGAAAGCATAAAGCCTATCAATAAAACACTAGATTAACTCCACTGGTAGTCATACTTGTTGATGATGTTCCACAGTTTCATTCCATCATCTCTGTAGTAGAAGTAGGGTACATTCTCCAGGCCTCTCTCAGAGATGTTATCAGGAAGACAGAGGGCGCTGTAGGTCAGGGAGGCGGTAGCACGCTTCAGCAACTTTGCCAATGACTCTCCACCTACTGCTGCATACTAAGAGTAGTATCATTAATGGAGAGAGAAGACCCATGACATAAAGTTAGGTTAAAGGCTATAAACAAAGTTCTGGCACCACAAATCCCATAATAATTTCCCCAAAAGTTAAATAAAAATAATACATTCAGAAAAGAGTAGTTTGTTCAAGAAGTCAGTCATCACAGAAAACATTTAAGAGCCATTATACTTTTTTTAACCAATCTTACAAGATATGTTTGCAGGTACATAGGATTGTGAGAAGAAAATAGCTTCTTTCAACAAAAAGTATATTGGATTATAATTGAAGATTGAACCTTTAGGGCCCTATTTTAATGATCTAAGCGCATGGTCTAAAGCACATGGTGCAAGTGCACTTAGCGCGTGTACAAATCTACTTTTGCTAGTTTAAGGAGAGAAAAAATGATCAGCGCGCACAGCACATGGTCTTAAAGGGTTGTCCCTATTCTCTTAATGAGTAATGGATGTATTTTGGGCGTAGTGTGCAATCTCATCTCCCATTCCCTTTAAAAGCCAGGTGCACTCGCGCCATTACATGGCAGAATTTGCAAGCGGAAAAACTCTAGTGAGGAAACGGATCTGCTCGTGCGTGAGGTTAAAGCGCATCTACAGACCATCTACAGGAAAAGCCGGATTCTACCAAAGCATTTTTATCTCTATGCACACAATAATAATGTTTTACATTGTAATATAATACTTTTATTTTATTATTTGGCATGTTTGTGTGCTGCTGCGCATCCCTGTGCTTGTAATAAGCAGATTGTAAGCACATTGTGTACCCGCATAAAGTTTAGTTTAATAAATTGTTATAATTTTTTTTCCGCAGCCAGGTGGCACCAATGGGTGGTAAACTCCAGTTTAGATGCACTTCTCAGCACTCGTTAGGAGTTTTTCAAAATGGTTAGATGCATTAAAAGATGAGATTCTATGCTTTAAAATGATATCTATTTTGTGTTATTCCACATTGGAAAACAAACATGGATGGGTCCGGGAACATTGGATACACACTTCATCCCGGAAAGATGAGAGACATGTTTTTAGCCAAGTATGTTAAATCATTCCATGAGTAATATCTTGATCAACACAATATATTATGTTGATTTTGGGTTCATTTTAATCTTGAGAATCTGCTTTAAATATTGATTGATCATTTTCTATGATCTGTTCATTTTTCATGAAGTTATGAGCATGTGAAATCTGCATATTTGTATTTAGTTACCGGCTGTGCTATTTTTGTTGTAAACGCATATTACTCAGACTCATTAGAGGGTGAAAACAAGAAGCATGTTGGAGGGTTGATATGAAAGTTTAAAGTCTCTGGTTTTGTATGCAAAAATTATTTTTGTGCTACCTATATGGATTCAATTTTTATTGGCTCTTAAAGAGAGACACGCAAATTGGAGCGCCAACGCTCCATCCAGTCTTAAAGGGTTAAATAACAAAACAAATGTTGCACCATTGACTTTAGACCAGGGGCCCGTTCTTCGTACGTCGCTTATTACATCCGAGATCAAATGACACATCCAAGATGATATCATCGTGCTAATCATGATCCGGCTAATTGGGTTCTTCGAACACACCTGTTGTGTATGATTAGTATCGCTGGATTGAGTTATCTGAGATAATTGCACGTTCATGTGTTGGCTTAAAAGGGGATATGTATCGATAGTAGAAACATTGATCAGCAATGCAGCGATTGGCTGGAGTCAAGACGGCAACGTAATGACATCATAGAATGAGAAAAGACACCTGACGAAAAACTTGACGAATTTCTAGACATTTATAAGGAAACAGCCAAGCGAATAAATGACAGAAGAACGACATAAATGTTAGATAAATGAAATGTGCACTATTTTTTTTTTTACATGATTACCCAATTATTTAGGCTATATTCACAATTTCTATTATTTGTACATTCAATTTTTTATTTCAATGTTGTAATTAGCAACTAATTTACCTTTGAAGCATATTTGACAGCATTAATTAAAGTTTCTTAAGGGTCAAGATCAAGTTATCTGCATCTCCTGCGCTTCATCAAGCCACTCCCATAATATATGTCGCGGTTCAAATGCACAAATGCATGTATGGCATAGACATCTGTACATCATGTGTGTAAGACTCCAATAAAAATTATTACGTAATTATTCCCTCACGAATGAATCTCTCAAAGAGTAAAACTGTCTGTGTCTATATTATGACACTACACGGCATTATAGTGTTATTTGCAAATTTATTTTTAAATCATTATTATTGTCCCTGGTTTACATTAGGGTACTCTTGTGGGAAAGTAGCAGAGGCTGGGACAGACTTTAAACATCACCTCCGCTTAAAAAGATGCAATCTAATCCTGTTTACATGAAATAAGCCTGCTCCCGAGCAGGTTTGAGCTTACGGACCTGTTGCTATGACAGCAAGTCTAGGATGAGCTTCGAAGAACCAAACGATCCAAGATCATGCCAAATCGTTAACAATCAAATCCAGCTAACTGAGTTAGCGACGTACGAAGAACGGCCCCCAGGTTTCAGTTGGTCAATGCCACAGTCGTTTTCAGTTGCCTCAAAATAGTAATGCATCAACAATGCGCACACACCTCGTTTTCAGACCAGCACGCCCATGGATGCACAAATGGGCGCAAATGCATTTGCTATTTAAACAACGTGACACAGGATGTGAAAATAATAACTGCGTAGGGCTGAAACTAGCAAAAAACACTTGCATCACACCTGGCGCAGCATTGCGGTGTATGACAGGGCCCTTAGTGTCTCTTTAACCATGCCGTATGCATACCGTGGAAATAGCCCCGTCCTTGGATATCAGCTGATTCCGGGCCATGATGTTGATCTGGAGTGTGTATCGGATATGAGGAAAGAGAAGCTACAGGAGGAAAAGTAAGAGACTTGCATTTACTGCATTTTAATCACATTTGAATTTTTTTGTGTGCTTGCATTATTGCACATGTATTTGTGTGTGTACAGTGGGTACGGAAAGTATTCAGACCCCCTTACATTTTTCACTCTTTGTTATATTGCAGCCATTTTCTAAAATCAAATAAGATTTTTTTTTTCCTCATTAATGTACACACAGCACCCCATATTGACAGAAAAACACAGAATTGTTGACATTTTTGCAGATTTCTTAAAAAAGAAAAACTGAAATATCACATGGTCCTAAGTATTCAGACCCTTTGCTCAGTATTTAGTAGAAGCACCCTTTTGATCTAATACAGCCATGAGTCTTTTTGGGAAAGATGCAACAAGTTTTTCACACCTGGATTTGGGGATCCTCTGCCATTCCTCCTTGCAGATCCTCTCCAGTTCTTTCAGGTTGGATGGTAAACGTTGGTGGATAGCCATTTTTAGGTCTCTCCAGAGATGCTCAATTGGGTTTAAGTCGGGGCTCTGGCTGGGCCATTCAAGAACAGTCACGGAGTTGTTGTGAAGCCACTCCTTCGTTATTTTAGCTGTGTGCTTAGGGTCATTGTCTTGTTGGAAGGTAAACCTTCGGCCCAGTCTGAGGTCCTGAGCACTCTGGAGAAGGTTTTCGTCCAGGATATCCCTGTACTTGGCCGCATTCATCTTTCCCTCGATTGCAACCAGTCGTCCTGTCCCTGCAGCTGAAAAACACCCCCACAGCATGATGCTGCCACCACCATGCTTCACTGTTGGGACTGTATTGGACAGGTGATGAGCAGTGCCTGGTTTTCTCCACACATACCGCTTAGAATTAAGGCCAAAAAGTTCTATCTTGGTCTCATCAGACCAGAGAATCTTATTTCTCACCATCTTGGAGTCCTTCCATGCGGGCTTTCATGTGTCTTGCACTGAGGAGAGGCTTCCGTCAGGCCACTCTCACATAAAGCCCCGACTGGTGGAGGGCTGCAGTGATGGTTGACTTTCTACAACTTTCTCCCATCTCCCGACTGCATCTCTGGAGCTCAGCCACAGTGATCTTTGGGTTCTTCTTTACCTCTCTCACCAAGGCTCTTCTCCCCCGATAGCTCAGTTTGGCCGGACGGCCAGCTCTAGGAAGGGTTCTGGTCGTCCCAAACGTCTTCCATTTAAGGATTATGGAGGCCACTGTGCTCTTAGGAACCTTAAGTGCAGCAGAAATTTTTTTGTAACCTTGGCCAGATCTGTGCCTTGCCACAATTCTGTCTCTGAGCTCCTCAGGCAGTTCCTTTGACCTCATGATTCTCATTTGCTCTGACATGCACTGTGAGCTGTAAGGTCTTATATAGACAGGTGTGTGGCTTTCCTAATCAAGTCCAATCAGTATAATCAAACACAGCTGGACTCAAATGAAGGTGTAGAACCATCTCAAGGATGATCAGAAGAAATGGACAGCACCTGAGTTAAATATATGAGTGTCACAGCAAAGGGTCTAAATACTTAGGACCATGTGAAATTTTAGTTTTTCTTTTTTAATAAATCTGCAAAAATGTCAACAATTCTGTGTTTTTCTGTCAATATGGGGTGCTGTGTGTACATTAATTAGGGAAAAAATGAACTTAAATGATTTTAGCAAATGGCTGCAATATAACAAAGAGTGAACAATTTAAGGGGGTCTGAATACTTTCTGTACCCACTGTATGTGTACCTGTACCTGCAAGCCTTGTTTTGTAGTTGACTCCCTACATCCTATTCCTTCAAGTTATTTTTACATGAATTACAGAATAATTAGATTTTTTGAGAAAAGTTACAGGAAGGTGAATGGGTTTGAGTAAGACATTAGTGACCGCTCATGTACCTGTTCCATGTACTCTGTGTCCACAGACTATAGATGAGTCAGACATGCTCTCCAAAAGGTAAATGCTGAAGGGGATGCTTTTCACAAAGCAACATCTCTGAGGTAAAATAGACAACTGCAACCAAAGTCTACAACTGAAAAACTCCCCTGCTGTCAAATGTTATAGAAGTAACACACGTTATTTAACTCGCTATTATTCTGTCTCTCTCTCTGCAGATATAGTCCTCACTGTTCATACACGTCAAACCAACTTTTGTGCATCAGACTCAATACCTTGTAGAGAGGGTGTGGAGAGGGAAGATTGCGCAACGTCGCCACGGTGAACACCTCTGCCAGCAGGTGAGTTCTCAGCAGGTGAAAGTCTACCTCGTGAACAGCAAACTCTGCATTTCGGACGAAGATCTTGGCCAGCTTCCAGTCATCCTTTGAATCCGTTGGGACGAAGATGGGATTCTCTTTGCCGGGCTTTTGCCTTAACTGTGCAGATTAAATTTGAACATGCATGAAAATGGTGCAAACGATTTCTGAGGGAATCTGGGTTATGATTTTTCTCTCTTTCAAAAGATGACAAAGGATTTCCAAGGCATCTGTCATAATTGCTCTATTAAGACATTTTCATCTTTTAAAAAATATTTATTTAATGTTTAATGATTCAGACAATCTTGCCTACTCATCAGTTGCACATTACATATCACCTTTCCTTTGTTTCTTTTATTTACCTTTTATTTGTTTCTTTTTTTATGTATATATTTAAGGTAGATTGCTGCACTTCAGATGCGAGATACTTACCTGAATGGCGATGGGCAGCATCATGCCATAAGGGTCGCAGTACAGCAGGACCAGGGGAGCTGTGAGATAATGCTGCCTGCCATTGACTACGTTTCCCACCAGCTCATCCAACATCTTGTAGTCAGACAGGAAAATGTTCCCTTTCTGGGTGTGGGGGTAGATCACAAAAAATAATGAAGAGACACATGAAATTAGGCAAACCAAAGCAAACCAGACCCAGTCATTCCAAATCACTGCCAGGAGCAAGTAGCATACCTTCATCTCCTGCTTCAAGCTGCTCCCTCTCAGGGAGTCTTTGACCATGTCGTCTGTGACGGGGAAATTCGCGGGCAGCTTTGAGCAGCGCTGGATCATCATGGGATTGAGGCCGTTCAGAAACTGGTAGCCAAAGAACTCGTCCTCATCCCAGTGCTCCTGAATGTATTCTGCAAAGCATGCTATGTCAGAACATATGCTGCAGTACCGACTGTACTTTATTTGCAATACAGTCATTTTGAACATTTCATTCTTTCAAGATGAGTACCAAAGGTTTTGTTTCTGTTTTCACAAAAGATTACTTCCAGTTGGCTGATGCTTTCCCACGATCTTCTGCAGTCAGCTAATCCAGTTAGCTTCAGAAGAGCTAACCTAAACACACAGAATACACAGAGACACATTCAAACATTAATAGTGGAACTAACCTTGATATACTACCTATGATCCATCTTAGCTGTAGTTGTTAATATCTTTATAGTTACTATATTAGATATTAAATTATTACTGTCTTCGATGAGACAAAGCTATTTTGTGAATGCCATAAAAAATACACTGAATATACATGGATCATGTTTTTTTTATACTTCAAATTTTCAGCATTTCCACCAGTGCAATCTATAACTAAAAAAGAGACAACACACCAGCTTATTTAGGCTAACCTATACAAACAGAAAACACTGATACAGTTCATTGTCCACACAATAATGGTAACATGGTGAAGCTTGGTATAGTGGGCCCACTACTTATGAACTTTCCAAATTAATCTTTAGTTACGTTACATTAGGTACTTTTAGGCACTTTTACTTTTTTACAAAGAAACCATGGATGCCTGCAGCATTTCATCTGACGGTACGCACATGGGTTTTTTATTTAACACTAAACATTTAAAAACATATATAGCCTAACTATACACCTTTCGGACCATCAGTGAGAGCAACTGTATTGCAGAACAAGTGTAGACTACTCCATTTCTAGACATTTTAAATTTTTTATTAATCCAAAAATCAGAAAGTCTTTAATATGGAGTTGGCCCACCCTTTGCAGCTATAAGCCTCAACTCTCCTGTGAAGGCTTTCCACAAGGTTTAGAAGTGTGTTTATGAGAATTTTTGACCATTCTACTAGAAGCGCATTTGTGAGGTCAGGCAGGGATATTGGCGAGAAGGCCTGGCTCAGTCTCCGCTCTAATTCATCCTAAAGGTGTTCTATCAGGTTGAGGTCAGGACTCTGTGCAGGCCAGTCAAGTTCCTCCACACCAAACTCATTCATGTCTTTATGGACCTTGCTTTGTGCACTGGTGCACTGGAGGTCTGTAGCTATTGACTCTGAAGAAAGTTGGCGACTTCTGCACACCGTGCGACTCAGTATGCACTGACCCCGCTCTGTGATAATACGTGGCCTACCACTTCATGGCTGAGTTGCTGTTGTTCCCAATTGCTTACAATTTGTAATGATACCACTAACAGTTGACCGTGGAATATTTAGTAGTGAGGAAAGTTCACGAATGGACTCATTGCACAGGTGGCAACCTATCACGGTACCGCGCTTGAATTCACTGAGCTCCTGAGAGCGACCCATTCTTTCACAAATGTTTGTAGAAGCAGTCTGCATGCCTAGGTGCTTGACTTTATACACTGGTGGCCATGGAAGTGATTGGAACATCTGAATTCAATGATTTGGAGGGGTGTACCAATACTTTGGCAATATAGTCTAGTCTTTAATGATCAGAAGCGGTTTCACTGAATAAAATTTAAAAATAGACTACCAGAGAGTTTCACAAGTGCACATAAAGTTTGACCATGCATATGTAAAATCTGAGCGAGAGCAACAGAGCCATGAGACCACTGTATATTTCAAAGCATGCAGAATTGAGACCACTGTATATTACAAAGCAGATTGCAGAATTCAAGCAACAAATTATGTTTTGTATACAAGGCTTGGGAGGAGCACATTCAAATGGTCTATCTTTTAAGCTCAAGAGGAGGCATATGTATATACAGCCGACTCACATGGTTACCTCGACAGTTTTCTTCATCCCTCTGCCACGCCAACTCCTCACTCTTGGCTATTTCCTATATACAGGGTACTCTGGGATTGAGCAAATTTCAAGCTCGGAGCCTCCCCTTGGACAGCATGGCAAATACGCTTATTTTACTCTTTTACTATATTTGAACATTTGTAGGTGTGAACTAGTGAAAACAACTGCCACAGGTAATCGGACATTATTTTCTTATTTATTTATATATTCATTTTCAAAGGTTTATTTTTGATGTATTTTTGGTTTATTTTTATTATGATAGGACAGTGAGTAGACATGAAGCAAAGTGGGAGAAAGAAAGGGAGGACAGAATCGGGAAACGTCCATGAGCCGGAATTCGACCTCGGGTCACCCAAGATTTCCACAAGGTTATTGGTGCCGACGATAGGATATTACTTTCAACTTGACTGCAATGTTTTATTCTCCATCATTCAATGCATTTTGCCTGTACATAAATGAACGTTTTATGTTATGTCAAATTAAAATATATAAATCAAAATATTTATTGCATTATGAAGAACAGGCTCAGCACCCAAGGTTCTATCGTCTATTGCTTCAATGGTGTACAGTATCTTTGAGAGGATTGCTGAGGCGGATTGCTGGCAACAACCATTTTAGGACTGTTAGTGACTTAGGAGTTTTGTCCATTAACACAGCAGCAAAATCGACTTAAAATACTCATCAATTATTTTCTTGTCATACAGACAAATGTAATACATCAATTGAAACTACAGAATGTCTACTTGTATTTGTGTGCACTCACAGTAAAAACAAAATGTTGTGCTGTGTAGGTGTGAACCCCAAAGTCCATTCTGATGTTCCTTCAGAAAATGAACTGTAACTTAGTGAAAACTTATCACACAAACATGAGACATATGTCCAAAGAAACACTGAAATAGGGCTGGACGATTATGGCCTAAAATCAAAACCTCGATTAATTGAACATTTCACCTCGATTACGATTAATGAACGATTATTTTGTTTCTGTTTTTTTTTTTTTGCTCTCATAGTTCACTGACAAGGTTTGTACTGTAAATATGATTGACTATTAAAAGGTGGGATATTTTTTCCTATTTAAAGAGTGATCTAACATAACAGCTCACTTTCAGCAATTTTATCTATGCTTCATTACATTTCTTACAGATTTCTGCTCATTGTAAATCAGATAAAGATAAATTAGCACAGTACCAGTACAAGTGATTGCGTGTGAATTAGTCATACCGTCTCTCTGTTCATTGTGAAGCTGTGGGTTGTAAATGGTTACTCCAAAAGTAGAAAATATGCTATAAGAAGTTGAGTTTCTAAGCTCCTTTAGTGATAAATCACTGGACAGCGCTGACTAGCTTCTGCCTTCCTCTCAGTGCGCGCGATCTTCTCGTTTTGCGCAGCTACTGTTTGTATGGGTGTTAGTGCCACACTGCAGCTGCGCGAGCGCGGTAGCTCGGAATAATAATACATCCTATCGTCTAATCGCTTGAATGTACAAACCTTAAAACAAATACAACTGACAAAGTTTAGTGAAGACGCAAGGCTCACCGCTCGCGCACCATCACTATGTGTTGAACCGGCGTTCATCTCCGTGTTTTGCTTTTATGCCACTGACTGGACGGGGTGGAGTCATGTGGCTATACACGCGGTAGTATGTTTTTAAGGGGAAAGTATTAACAGGATTAAAAAACCGAAATAACCGACATGGGAAAATTACGTCGGTTAGAGGTTCTGAATTTCGGTTTCGGTTACTTTTCGATTAATCGTCCAGCCCTACACTGAAATATCAGATTTTAAATAATGTAAGTCAAATAAAAACAAGAAACAAATATTTATCTTACACTTATTCATATTATTTATCAATATGTTTGTGTAATCTGAAATGTGTAATCTGAAAAAGCAACAATTCTAGCCTTCAACCTCAAATACCCAGAGGTTTTGTGGACATATATTTAGTATTTGTTTTGTGGCCTTATTTCAGTGACTTAATTTTTTTCTTTTTTCAATAACCTTGCATAAACATTATTCTCTCAAAAATACAAACATGTACATACATGTTGCCCACATATTATGGTAGCCTAGTTTGTGCTGAATACAGTGTAATTACACTTATCACCAATAATATGTTTATAAACAACTGAAAAAATTACAAATGGCAGGGAATGTCAAACATTCTCCAGGGCCCCAAAAATCCTCAGACACCTGAAGATTCAATATACCGTTGTTTATTGAATCCCTGAGGATTCAATAATTCAATATATTGTTTTATGTGAATGCGTTGGCAGGATGATTTTTATATCATTTTGAAGCAAATATTCTAGCCTTCAACATTCAGTACTGTCACAGCTCCTGCTCTTCGCTCCTCTTTTGCCGTGTATTGTGCTCCCTCTACAGATGCGCTGCAGTGCTACGGGGGTAATAAATTGGATTGGGTACACAGGTGTGCCCCTTCTAGAAAAGCATCCTGGCTTGCTTTCTTGAGGCAGGCAATTTCCTCTTACATCGATCCCTGGCCAGGACCGAGGCGGAAACTGGCGCTGTCCATACTTTAAAAGGCTTTGCAGCCGGACTTTTGTGATTGAAATTTAAAAAAAAAATTTGTAAACGCTGCTCTCGCTCTCGCCCTCCTCTCCTTTCTTGTTCCATCCTACTTAGGGTGTAACATCTGGGGGCTCGTCGTTAAAACTCCACTTTTGTGTGAACTGCTTCTTCCTAGGAAAAGCCAACCATGTTATATTTGGATTAATTCTGACTTTTGGTAAGTGCTTCGCACTTTATTTGAAGGAGGGTATGGAGGTAGGTTATTAGATTGAGATTTTGTATGAGTTTGTATGGTGTCCTGCCTGTTTTTTGTGAATTCGAACACTATATTGCCATATGGCTTTAAGCGTTGCATGGCCCAGCGTTGTGAAAATATTAATTTACATTGTCTTAACATAATCTATCATTGCTTGTTTTCCGGACAGGAATAAACTGCCCCATGTAGGTGAACGACGTGTTTTCTGGTTAAGACACAGTGTTTATTATTTTAGTATTTTAATTTCTTTAAAAAGCTTGTTATTTTCTTTTTGGATTATTTTCATTGAACTCCCTCACTTACTAGCCATATTTCTACAAATTCGGGGCTTAGTAGTCTCATATTTCCTCTATAACAGCATTCTTTCACCTACATCACATTAGTCCCTTCATCTCGGAAACTGTCATCCAGCATTTGTCTCATCACGCCTTGATTACAATGCCCTCTTCAGGTTACCTGCCAGCTCCATTTCCAGATTACAATACATTCAAAACTCTGGGACTACTGCTCACATCACCCCAATTTTGTTAATTGGTAGTATTAAATTCAAAATTCTTCCCAAATCTTTGCTTTTGCTCCCCCCTATCTCTGTAATATGCTTGTCCCCTTTCCAACTGTAAATACCCGGTCTTGGGCCAGAATTTAAATCATTACTCAAAACTCACCTATTTTCTGAAGACTAGATTAATTGGTCTACTGAATGTTATTAGTTATGGACTCTATTTTTCTGGTTTTTTTAATTTCTTTAAAAAGCTCTGATAATTTTACTTGTCAAATCTCCACGGAAGATATTTAGTTTACATTGAGGGTGTTTTTTTTTTTTTTTGAAAATTAGTTTGTTTCGAATTACCGTGAAGCTTTTGGAATTCCTTCATTTTGAATGGATGAATTAAAGTTGCCTGATGACTGTGTGTTGCAGGGGTGACTAAAAAAATTCTGAAACAATAGAAAAATTGCCGTCTGATCTTAAACATTTGGATGCAGCTCGACAGCAAATGCAAATCAGTTTGCTGTCCAAGGTTGTTCTCTGATGTGCCAACACAAACAAAGACTTTGGAGCATGCATGCTCACATGCATGATCATGTACGTGATCTACACTGATGAACAAAATGAACAAAAGACTGAAAAGAGGAGAAACATCATCTTGTGCCGACATTTATTAGAAAGCTTTTTAAACTATTCATGACCCACCCTTAGTAGAATTTATATAGTTTTATTGTAGCAATTATGGTAAATTTGGCTAACTTGTAGAATTTATAATCTATTAAGGGAATATATTTTTACTAGATTTATATTTTTCATAACAAATGTTATGATAATGGAAAATGATACAGTTTGACTTCTTATGACACAATGAAGTAGACTTATAAGCTTACATGTGCGTAAATAATATAAAACTGAGTTTATAGAGATTACCGGGGAAACAGGTCTGTTTCTGCTGTTCCATAAGCGCCATCTACCGACAGAGAGTGGTTTAAATTTTCATTCAGCCTGACTACTGTTTTTGTTTGTTATAAATGTTATAACAAACATTTATAACAAACATTTTTTATAAATGTTAATAAATTAAATTTTGAATAATTGGCTTTTTTAACACCCTTTTGAATAAAGTGAAACTTTAATTTCAGATATATCACTTTTCACAGTGAATATAATTCCAAAGCAGCATGTTTAAATAATGTCAAATTGTAAAGCATGAAAAATGTCAACCAATTTTAGAATGCACTGTATTATTATTTTTTTTAATGAAACATGTTACTAGAGAACAACAACAGGGGGGTCTGGGTAATAGTACACCACTTATTTTTTTAGGACTACACCACTGGTCTACTCCCTCATTTTCTGCCACAATGATAGGAGCGTTAATGCTACTGCTACTGATAATTGTGATCTGGAAGAGGAAGCCTATATGGCAAAGATTAATCATGAACAGGCCTATCGGCCATTTTGCTTGGAGTTAAGATTGCAATAGAGTTGACACCTGTTCAGTTGTTACTCTAAATTCGGTCCCACTTTATATTAAGTGTCCCTAACTATTATGTACTTACATTTAAATTAATCATTTGATACAATGCACTTATTGTGTACATACATGTTTTTACATTGTACTTATATTTTAAAAACACCTGCATGTAATTACATCTGTAATTAATTTCTGTAATTACATTTATAATTACGCTGTTGACCCATCCCTTACACCTTACCCCACCCTTAAACCTACCCATACCACCAAAGCTTTCCCTAACCTTACCCGTATCCCACCTCAATAGCAGCAAAAGTGTTTTGCAATTCAGTACGAACCCAATAAGTACATTGTACTTATTTTTTGATGTAAGTACATAGTAGTTAAGGCCACTTAATATAAAGTGGGACCCTAAATTCTTTTGCGTTGTTCTAAAAACCCAATATTTTGGGTCCAACAGACCTAGGAACACTGATCAGTGTGTAACAAATAGATGAACACTATAGGAGGGTTAAAAAAATGACTTGGTCACTTACTGGGCTCCAGCACTGGAGTAAAACTCTGTTTCCTTTGTAAAGGAGAATCGGACTTCAGCTGGCAGAGTGAGAGCAGTGTCATAATCGATAACTTGGGGTGTGCCCTCAGCATACACGCGCCACCTGGGAATAGAATATTCAGCTGTATTTCACTGAAATTAATTTCATTTCACTGAATTAATTTTAATTTAATGCAGACACTTCACTGTCACACACAATTTGTATTGGTGTGCTGCCCACAAACCTAAATAAATTTTGTTGCTCTTCTCGCTGCCTCATCCTTTGTTTATGGGCTATTGGGTTGGTTTCCTGGAACACAAGTGAAGCTGAAATGGAAAAAATTAATTCACAATCAAAATGTTTTGTTAATGTTTGCAAACATTTTAGAAAAAAATAAAGGATTTTGTATATATCATTTCTTGATGATGATGACGTCATTCATGTGATTTTTTTTTAATCATAGACACTTTAATTTGATTAAAAATGTGCTTTGTCTAAAATGGCTAATGGTTGCATTAGCCTATAGATAAGTTACAGTCTTCTTCGATACATAAAAAATAAATTAAAAAAATCATATGAATGACAAATACAGTATGATAGATGTCATCTCTAATCCTGACCCTGTGAAGGAGTTATACTTTAAAGGGGTTGTTGATTATGATTTTTTTTTTTTTTTTTACTTTAGTTAGTGTGTAAATGTTGCTGTAAGAACATAAAAAACAATGTCTGCAAAGTTACAATGCTCAAAGTTCACTGCAAAGGGAGATATTTTCTTTTAAAAAATTGTGGACCAGAGTGGAGTTTTCAATGTGGAGGTGACAGATGATGCAATAACAGCAACTCAAACAATAGAGGCAAGACTAAAACTGGCTGCATGCGGCATTTGAAAAAAACAAAAAAACAATTACAAAACACAAGGAATTTTTTTTTTTCCTTTTTTTCTTCTGTTTGCATTTAAATGAGAAAATTAAAGTGGATAATATTGACAGATTGGAAAATTTCATTGACTCTTACTTCAAGCGCTTCATCTACCACTTCTCTAAATGAAGACACTAACCTGGCCAAACAGAAAAAGAAAGACTGCTACAGAGTCAGAAGATTTGTTGACCACGGATGTGGAGGTTAGTGTCTTACAATCTATCACTAAGAATTTGAATCAGCTTGAGTCTGTGCACTTGCAGATACTAGACATTAAATTGCTTGAATTTTGCATATGATCAAATTGAACAACTTCAAATACACAATAAATCGTCACAGACTACAGTCGCTACACTTTCCACACCAGTTGATACTCTCACCTCTGAAAATAGAAGAATTAATGAAACACTACTCAAAATACAAATTAGGAGTATGCAAGATAATTTTACTGGGATCCCTTAAAAATAAGGCTTAATTTTTTCATTTACTTTTTTTTACAGATTTCTAGTTTATCTGTTCATTCAACCATACTGATTGGAGGTGTGTCACATGATGGTTGCAGCAGAGATCGTAAATATTTGCAGCATTTTACAGGTTTTATTAACAAAGAACTCAAAAAACAGAACAGCATAACCATATAAATGCAATGGAGAACTGACAAAGAACAGACTGAAATGGCTTCAGGTGAACAGGCACCCACCAAGGTGGCGCCGACAGTACAGGAGCCGAAGACGGTGCCGGAAGTTGAGGAGGCCAGGGCAGTACTGACAGTTCAGGGGGCCATGGCGGTGCTGGCCGTTCTGGGGGCCTAGGCAGTGGAGGCAGTTAAGGGGGCCATGGCTGGGCAGCCTCCGTGGACTGGACCCTTGGCCTGTCCACTATAGCGAGGGACATATGGCACCCTCCCAAAATGTTCTTGTGTACTGGTGGCTGGTTTACTCTCTGGATAGGGACTGGAGCCCTCTCTGGACTCTGGATGGTGACTGCAGCCCTCTCTGGACCCTGGACAGGGACTGGAACCTGCACTCGACGTCAGTCAGGGGCTGGGGCTTTCACTGGATGATAGTCAAGGGCTGGAGCCCACGTGTGTGCAGCCCACTCACAAAATATGCCTGTGGCCATAATGGGCAGCGCTTCATTCTCTGGTGCTGACTCGAGAGCTGGAACAGGCTCTGGGATTTCTCTCACAGGAACAGATTCAGGAAACTCTCACAGGAACGGATTCAGTAAAATCTCTCACGGGAAAAGGCTCAGGAAATTCTCTCATGGGAAAAGATTCAGGAAATTCTCTCATGGGAACAGGCTTAGGAAATTCTCCTACTGGAACAGGCTCAGGAAATTCTCTCACGGGATAGGTAGCTGTGGCTGGCACACTGGTTTCCTCCTCACTAAAGGGGGATCCATTGTGGACCAGCACCCACTCAACATAGTCCTGGAAGCTCCCCCGAGGCCATTCTCCGGACAGGTCTCAACGTAGAGACCAGAGCACGCCTGCCCGGAGAATGGCCTCGGGGGAGCTTCCAGGAAAAACACACAGAGGCTGGTGTCATCATAATGCACGAAAGGAACCAATTCCAAATACTGAGGCCTTAGGTGTGACCATGGGCGGCGCTAGGGGTGGGCTAAGGTGGCTGGAGCCCTGAATGTTTTTCCAAAAGCCCCGAATCTTTCAGGATTGAGGTTTCTTAACAGTGCTGTCAAAATATCATTCGTCTAAACATGAGTTCACGTACACCGCAGTTGTACAGAGCCACTTCCCCTGTAACTCACTCAGACCAGCGGCAGGCCTTAAGACTCTCGTTCGGTCCGGTGGAAGGGTTTTTATTATGATATAGCACCTGATATGACAACTTTAGCACATTTGTCAGCTAAACATTTATTCAGTGTTTCCCATTAATGACCCGGTGCTGCCGCCACTGTTTCATAATGAACCGAAAATGTAAAACACAGCCTATAGTGTCTCTTAACGTTGTTTTTTGCCAACGAACTAAAATCGAAACTGTGATATGGCTTTGTGCCTTTATAAAACAGCAAAAGACAGTGATTAAGTATATATACAGTCTGTTTGTGCTGTATGTTTTAAAGAGAAGTGCCCACATTTGCTCATGCGATCTGCTGCTGATCAAAATAAAAGCGCAAAGGTTTATCTCTTGCAAGTGAAGAAATTGGTACAAAAGTATTGTAATTTCCCTATACTGTATTGTAAAGTAACTACTTAAATTCACTTATTTTACAGTGCTTTTTTTTCACAATATATGGATATTACGGTCATATGAATAATTATAAAAGGCCTAAATCATATTATAATATTATTGAAGGCCTAATAATTGTTTGGCCTACCTGGACTTGATTTTGCCCCGTGGTTTATCAAGGTTGGACATTAATATCAATAATGCAGGGCTTGTCTGATCATATGCCTATATTGTTCTCTATGCCTTTGGATGGGAATACTCAAAGACATTCTCCACTTCCACGCTGGACTCGTATCATCACTGGCCATTCAAGTGACAAATTTTCCTCCATGTATGTACATTAAAGTGCTAATCAGTATATGAATTCCTCTACATGTCACTTGGATGCTGATGAACATCCGAGTCTGTTCAATGCTACCTGTTCTAACATTTTAAATCCCAATGCACCACTAAAGGTGAAAAAAACATAAGCACAATTCAATACCTTTGCAAAATGACTTTACTCGTTCTCTCAGACAGACCTGTTGAAGGGCTGAACGTAAATGGAAAAAAGACAAACTCCAAGTTTTATATGAAATTTTAAGGGACTCTCTTTCTGCCTATCAGCAAGCTGCTAAGGTTGCAAAGTGTAGTTATCTCTCTGAGTTAATTTTAAAAAAATAGCCATAAAACAAATATCCTTTTTTCCACTATTGAATCTATTCTTCACTCAAATGTTAATCTGTATTCCGAGACATCGGTTTCTCTTTGTGAAGATTTTGCAAGACATTTTAATGATAAGATTTCCCAAATTACATCTTTGTTGCCTCTGTCATCATAAAAATTGCCTGATATTCCTGATTGAGATTAAATCTACCCTGAAACGTACTACGTGCCCCCAGGATGTAATTCCTGTACGTTTCCTCCGACAAATTATTGAGACTGTTGGCCCTGACTTATTGTCTATTATTAACAAATGTCTTTACACTGGCACTGTACCTGGCGACTTTAAACTTGCCACGGAGCAGCCTCATCTTAAAAAACCTAGCTTGGATCCTACATTACCGGCTAACTTTTGTCCTATTTCAAACTTGTCTTTTCTTTTCTAAAATTTTAGAGAAAGTGGTTCTAAATCAACTACAGTCTTACTTGACTATTAATTCCATCTCTGAAAAATTTAAATCTGGTTTTAAATCCTGTCACAGTACTGAGTCAGCTCTTTTACGAGTTCTGAATGATATCATGCTGATTACTGACTCTGGGCAGTGTATGGCTCTGGGTAGCTTTTCCCAAAAGCATTGTAAGCCTAAGTTGATCGTAGCTCCATTGGTTTCAATGGAGCTACGATCAACTTAGGCTTACGATGCTTTTGGGAAACGCAGCCCTGGTTCTGTTAGACCTCAGTTCTGCCTTTGATATAGTTGACTATAATACACTTATATCACGTCTTGAAACATGTGTTGGCCTGAAACGTGAGTGCCTACCTTTAGCAGGTCTTAAAGGGAGCCTCTCGTGACATTCAAGCCAGCTGTAGCACGGAAACAAAATCTTGTCACCTTCGGGCGTGTTGACCAAGATCTTATCGCAGAACCACTGGTCATAAAGAAGACCCATAAACGGCTTGGAGTAGAGGTTGACAGATATGAGCTCTCCCAGGGACTCTTTACAGTGTATATCAAATGTTTGCTCCTGCAAAGACATGTTAAGATAAATAAAAGATAAATTCAGGTACATTAAAAATGCATCATTTATCATTACATACAATTTTTATTTTTTTCAAATATCTTCCATCTAAAGATTCTGACTTATGTTTTTTGGACCGAAACTCCTTACTGTTAGTTTAATTTGGTGCACTTACCGATCCTTGCCAAAACCCCTGAAACCCCTGTTTTAGATAGTGTTCCTCACTCTTGGCCTCAGTACCATGCAGTTGGATGTAGATAAGGCAACTGGTGCCCGCCAAAAGCCTCTGCCCAGTGTGCGCCGTTACTGTGTAGATTACCATGGCTATTCTGCAAAGTAATGGACAATGATTTTTAAAAGAAAATATAAACATGATGAGACCACCAAAGAATATCACATAAAGTCCAGAGGGGGAGAGAGAGAGAGAGAGAGAGAATGAGTGAATGAGTGGAAGAGAGGTTACAATGCTACTGCTGCAAGAGAACTGTTGTTACTAGATTGATTGTAAAGAGAAATGAAATTACCACAAAAATTATATACACAATTCACTTGAACACTCCATAGCAAAGATTTATTATTTTTGCAAAAGCAAGAACCTTGTTCCTTTAAGAGTGACCTGCACACAAAGAGGCCAAGAGCAGAAAGCCAGTTTCACACCACAAGCGTGAGCGACACGTATTGTTTTTCCATGTGCATGTTAACCAATGGGTGCATTCACTGGTGTTACATTCACGCCTTCCCGGACTCCAGTTCCCAGCATTCTCCTGTTCTCCACACCTGTCTGCACTTCCTTCATCAGTCTTCCCGCCATCTCCCCGGATTCCCAGCACCTGTTGTTCCTCGTCAGCACTCCCTTTAAGTTGGACTCACTCCTAGCACTCCCTGTCCGTTCTTGTTGTTGGTTTATGTGTTGATGTTGCATATCTGCTCCTTGGTTGTTAATAAAGCCTTTATCATTGTGGATTTCTGTACTCGCCTCATCTATCCAGCACAGCACGTAACAACTGGGAGCAGGCTACACCTCCCCATGTTAACAAACGTTCAAGACTATCAAGTTTACAAATGACCAACTTATAAAAACAAATTTATAGCTGTCTTTGTAAAGAAATGCTCACTTTATATGCAGTGTCGAGCCGCTGCTGTGACGCTGTACAAACGCTTCCAGTGTGAATACTCACACGTCTCTGCTTGTTCTGTTCCATACATTGTACAGAAATTCTCAAGCAGAGAACCGGACTGAGATCACCTCTTTAGCTAGGTCTCGGTATGGTTGTTTGGTCCGCAACCGAGAGCGATTGTTGTATTCACACCTGCCCAAAAGCAGGTGTATATGATGAAATGGAGTTGCTAAAACAATGCAAACTCAATCAATTCTTTTTGTAATTGACCTAGTGAGAAATTTGATAACTTTAAATACACTAAATAAATTAATAAATAATAATGTAATTTGTTTTAATAAATTAATTAATGTTGAATAAACCTTTTATAACTTTAAATGGAATAATGTCTGCCACTCTACAAATGAATGGAACTTATGACACATCAATGCTCCAATTGTAAATGAGAAGACATATAAATAGAAAAAGATTCCACATAAATACATTAAAAATAAATTTAAATACTAAAACGTTTCAGTGTCTTCTTAAATTATTATTTTTATTTTTTTTGTAATATTAAATGATTGGTATTGTGCTGCTGTGACTTCACCCTTGCAGGCGTAGTTCACAAAACTTAGGTCAGCACTAAAGAATCAGTCTTAGACTTTACTAAAAGTTGCTTTTAGCTTCCATAAGAAATGTTTTTTTTTTACACTTAAGTCAAAGCTTAAGACTATTCTTAAAGTGTCATGAGCAGCACTTTTGAGACATTTGAATTCTCCGCTGTAATGCGAGCTCATGCGAACATATTTTCCATTGTACTGGTAGATCACAACAAAACAAACCACCTGCGTGTAGGGAAACACATTTTTGTACTGTAGCACTGAGGAATGAGCACAAAAGTGATACTTTGGTAGCACTTTATAATAATGATGTTATAAGTCACTTATTAATTATTAGTTAATGATCTAGTGAAAAAGTCACCCTCTGAACCAGTTTTACCTTCTTATGATCTGTTTATCATATTAGATACATTTGAGAGTGTTAAAAATGATGTTATAACGTTACTCTGTGCGTTCGCTCGGCGGCTGCTGTGAGACACTGTTACACACTGCAGTAAGATCAATTTTACAATATAATATTAAATGCTGGATGGCTTGTGTTGATAAATGGCATGCAATTAATTTTAAAACGTATTGTATGATGGAGAAAATGCTGCATTACTGTTACTAAAAATAAAGCTGCATCTGATTATGCTATGTTAGCTACTTCACAAAATAGTGTTTTTCTCTGAGGAATGGTAAAGCATGGCACTCACAAAAAATCAAGAAAATTTGAACTAAACAATAAGACTAAATGTGTTGAGCTATATAACAATTAGTTTTCTGTCTATAAATATATCAAAACAGTTATTCCCTTGTCTATTAAAACATGCAATATATTAAAGTGTCTTTGGTGTTTCCATGGTTTCTACAAAATAAAACCGGAAACCGAGGGTAACACGGGTATGATGCAATTGACCCTTCGCTAAGCCAAACCCGAAAACCGGCACAGGCCAATCGTGGTTTATCAGCCGTAACTAGGCGCGGAGGTCTGTCAAGCTTTCGAGCGAGGGAAACATGCCAAAGCATTGTTCGTATGGATTGTGTAAATCTGATACCTGGTATCCTAAAAGTTCGGACAGGGTGGTGGAATTTTTTCCCTTCCCAAAACCTAAAACCCAAGGGGAGAAATGCCGGTGTTCTGACAATTTGTGCTACCCTGTCAGATTTTGCTACCTCCCATTGAAACAGTAGGTAACGTTAGCAAAATCGGACAAAATCTGAAAATATGCTAACGTTACCTATCAGATTGTGCTTCCAGCGTGATGTTAACGTGGTTTATGGGTTTATTAACATCTACACCTATCCCAACCCTAAATCTACCCTTATAATAATAGCACAATATGATATAGCATTAATCGTTAGAACAAGTATAAATCGATAGCGAAAAATGCTACTTATCAGATTGTGCTTTATTAATGTCTACACCTACACCAACACTAAACCTACCCTTACAATAATGCAAATACAGTAATGTTTTGTTATTTATCATGACAACAATGACGTAATATTGATGTGCACACATGCAGTAAGCCCGGGTAGGACAATCTGACGGGTAGTTTAGCTAGCTAGCTAACTCAGCACATCATTACTTGGAAATAATGACGGTTCTTTGTTCATAACATATATTTGAACGTGAAATAATATGATTAAAGGCAAGACGGAGTAACGTTAGCCTGGCGCACTAAAAATATAAGCGGGAGAATGTTATCATTGCAAAGTGGTCAGGCTAACGTCTTGTGTCTATTCCACTTAGGTTATTTTCAAAAATTTCACTTAACCTGCTTCCCCATTTGAATGGTCAGCGTATGAGGCGGCTGCTGCTTGCGCTGGGAGCTTTAGCTTCAATTTTGATCAAATTATTTTCTAATCGGTTGCATATTATGTCGTGGACCTCGAATGCATACTGCAGTCACTTTTGCCTTGCCCCTCTCAGATATTTCACCTGTTCACCGAAAATGACTAATCTCCTTGGAAATGTCTGACATCGGTGCATGTATACTGTAAATGACTTGCCAGACGCGAAAGCTTGACAGGCGTAGAAACAGTAACTAAGGAGGGTGGGGCTTAGCAAAGGGTCCATTAACAGGCGACTCATCACACATCCCGGAGCCTTGGTTAAAATCGCAATTGTCTTACGATTTACAAATAGCTGGAAACATTTTGGATATTGTAAGTACTCAAATGTACAAAATATATAATGGTGGCCTAGTGGTTTTTGGATATTTTGGATATTTTTTTGTTTTACATATTGCACCTTTAATTTATATTTTGTTTTTCATGGAACAGCTCCTCACCATATGAAAATGCACCATAAGCTGATCATAAACGTAGTCCATTATTTTAATATATCATTAAACGTTTATAATCGCACATTTCCGCCGTCTCATCCATTTAAAATTGGCGTTTCAAACACAACGATGCAGATTTGCGATAGTGACGTCAAACCTCTGTTGGGGAAAATTTAATCACAGAAAAATATTTTATTTTTGAGTTCACACAGAAGTCAATATCTGTTTCAGCTATGCAAAACACCTCTCTGAGCTCAACAGACAAAGCGTCTGGGGGTAACGATGGGAACGTTCGGGAGCTTTCCCGAACCAAGGGTGTCGGATCATTTAAATAAGTTCTAAGACAGAAGGGGGACCATTTTGTTTCTTGCTTTTAATTTAAAATAGTCTGAGACAAAAGGGAAGGCCATTTGTGGGCCATTTGTGTGTGTGTTTGTTACCTACATCCTGTATGGAAAAGTACCTGTATGGAAAAGTACTGAGGAGAGTTGCTCAGACATTTGGAGTATAAATGTTTGTGGGCTCCTTTGTGTCCTTAGTTCACACTCGGGGCAGACATTGTATGGTTGTGTCGACTGTGGACTCTTTCTTGCAAGAAATAAAATCTTTATAAAGTGAATTCTCTTAAGGTTTGTCTCTTACTAGTGATGTCAGCTAATTAATTTTTGCCGCAACAATTTTGGTGTCAGAAGTGGGATTCCTTGGACGGACCTTCTGGACCTGGAGAGCACCGGTGACCTGCAATCCTGACCCAAGTCAGCCCTAACCCCGTTAGATTCAGGGACGAGGGACCGACGCTGTGTAGGTCCAGGAGGACGACCACTGGAATCAAAAGAAAAACGAACCTGAGACGGCAACGGGTGATTCTGGTAAGAGACAAACTTGGAAAATTCAGGGGGAAAATCTTTTATAGAATTTGGTTAAATTGAAAATTGAATTGATAGGGATAAACCATAGGGGAGGTCTGAATCTGTGGCAAATGCAGCGTGAATTGATGTTTTTTACGAGGTAAAAAAAAAAAAAAACTGAAATCACGTGGGCGAATAAGGGGGACTGAGTTGTGTGCAGTCCGGGGACTGAGTTGTGTGCGGTCCCGAATAGGGCGCTATTGAGAGCGTCCGCCCGGCTGATCTTGGGTGAAGAGATCAGATCTGTACGGAGACGTCCAACAGATTAATAGCGCGCGCGCAAAAAAGCCACAGAATCAGACTGCCAATATGGGGAAATCCCAAAGCAAGCTAGCTGAATACGAGACACCGGTATTTTGTCAAATGAGAAAATTATATGGCCAAAGATGCATGCAAGATATAGAAAAGTTGATCAAATATCATGATTTCCCAAAAGAAGGAACTCTTAGTAGTACAAGGTTGAAAACGGTAAAATTGTCGATCGAAGAAGGGAGTGACATAACGAAGGGTTGTGCTAAAAAAACATGTATGTGGGAAATGTGAGAAAACAATTAATTGCTGGGTGGAAGAGGCAGATAATAGGGAAAGAAGAATGTTGAAAAAAGAAAAGAAAAATGAAGAAAAGGCGACTGCGCCTCCACAGAATGAGATTACTATTACTAACACATCTTATGCTTGTGCTTTTCCACATGAAACACCGCCGAGCTACACAATTTATCCCAATGCGGAGCTCCAAGGCCTGAAAGTGGACCCCGACCTCGACTGCTCTCCGTTTCCACCGAACCAACCAATTCTACCAGCCAAACCAACTCCAGCTCCCCAGCAGAGAGACGGGGAGCACGCGCCGCTGAGATAAGAGAAGAGAGAGCACGCACAGCTGAACGGTCAACAGAAGGAGGAGCATGCGCAGCCGAGCCAACAGCAGAGGGGGCGCACGCAGCTGAAAGCTTCCGGGGCAAAGAAACACTGCTGTCCGGAAGGAGAAAGAGACTAGTGATCCGGAAGACAAAGCAAAGAAAGAAAGGTGCGCAATCATATGTTTTACGTTCCAACACACATGCACGAGCCAGAATGCTGGAGTCAGACGGGGACTTCGATCTGAATCCTGATACCCTCACAGAGAGCGACGAGGAAGAGGAAGAGGAAGATTTTGAGATCCAGAGTCCGAAGAAAACAAAGAACTGGGACAGAACTGCGAAGGAAGAGCGGGTGAGCATCACAGCACCCATGGTGGAAGTTATGGGAACAAATTCAATAGAATTAGTATACCGCCCTTGGAATTTAACCGACATGAAAGAGGCGATGGCCCACCTGCCGAATCCCGACGACGCAGGGGACCATTTCGCCACCGAACTGATGACATTCTGCCAAGAGTTCAGCCCGACGCTAAATGAACTGAAAAGAATCATGATGGCAAAGCTGGGAGGAATGAACTGGCACAAGATCAGCGCAGAATTACCAGCAGTGGATCACAGACGAAGTCACGTTAACTGGCATCATGCTTCAAACGACGGATATCGAGCAGCTGTGACGGGACTGACTGAGACTGTGAGGAGAGCATTTCCAGCGCGCATCCAGAGTTAGCCACTGCCGTCAAGAACCAGGTGAGAGCGTTCAAGTTTATTATGAGCGACTCTACAGTGTGTTTTGCAAGCACAGCGGGTTAAAGGAACCAGCAGATCGTGGCGACAGACCAACCACGTGGGAAAGTTGTTTGGCGAATAGTCTTTTGAATGGACTGAGACCTGAGATTTCCCAAGCCGTGAAACACAGCTATATTGAATGGACTGAAGGACGAGTAAGCACCATCATGAAACATGCCTTGCACGTGGAAGATGAGCTGAGGGCAAAGAAGGAAAGGTCAAGAACAAAAGAATTGCAGTTGGCAGCCGTGCAAAGACCGCAAAGATTCAGCGGGAACATATGGGGACACAATTCAGATAAAAATGGCTGTTATCTGTGCGGAGCTGATGACCACATTGTTCGTGAGTGCACGAGATGCAGAAAGTGCAAAATGGACGGACATTGGGCAAAAAACTGCCCTGAACTGCGAAAGGCTGACTGAGAAAAAGGATGCGGAGAGCAGGAGGAGATCGGGTGGACCACGGCCAAGGATGCAAAAACCGCCGCAAAGGGAAGTACACATTTACTAATATCAAACACACACACAATCGCACCCACACCTGAACACATGCACTGATAATGCTCTCCACAATGAAAAAAAAAAAAAAAAAGAAGCTTGCACCTCTTTGTGTGTTTCTGAAACAAACAGAGAAGATTTTGACAAATGTCTGATTATGTATAGCAGTAAGGGATTTTTAAACATGACTGAATATCCCCTGCTAGTTGAAGGGACAATGATTTCATTTTTGGTAGACTCAGGGGCGACCCGATCTGTTTTGCGATCATGTGACTTGCCATGTCAACCAGCGCTAACAAACAAAACGCATGGTTCTTTGTCTGTATCAGGATATTATATAACAGAACGGTTCACTGTGCCACTAAAGTGTGAGACGGAAGGGGGCCACATGCTGAAGCATGCATTTTTTAACTTCAAAAACATGCCCAGTACCCGTTCTGGACCGAGATTTAATGTGCAAATTAAATTTGGTAATGGTTGCAGATCCCTCGGGCATTGTAGTGAGAGTGGGTGAGCAAATGTATTTGAAAACAGAACCAAAAATGGGTTTACAAATGGCACATAACCAAAACTGAGTGGGCAAAAACAATCTGTGAATTGGGGAAAAATAGAATGCTTTTATGATTTTATGATGCCTGACAATTTGCATTGCACGTCACATGTCGCAACAGAACGAGATCAATTTTATGAAAAACAATGGTTTGAACAAGAGGAAGACACTTTGAAACTTGATAAAATGTTTTGGACTGAGAAAATGTGTGCGATTTCAGTAGGCTTATCAGAAAAACAGTTTTCTCTCTATTTGATAGCAGGAGAGTGTGTGTCGCACATATCAATTAAAAAAAAAAAAAAAAAACAACAACACAGGCCTGAGGTGACATGGGAGTGTTTGTGAAGCACTGTGTTGAAACAGATGACTAGGAGAAGGTTGATGAGACTTTAGAGTACAGTGAGAAATTGAGGGCTTTTAAATCTGATTGCAAGCATGAAATGAGGTGAAGCAGATTTTAACCTCCATTGACAAACACAGACATGAAAATGACTGTATGACAAATATTTGTGCTTTGGACATACACCCTGCGCTGGCAGAAGTGCCTGATGAGTTGTGGGCAAAGCACAAGTATGATGTGGGACTGATTAAAGGGTGCGAACTGGTGATAATTACTATGAAAAAAAAAAAAAAAATTATGGGTTCATGTCTTCTGTTCTTTTGCAGCTACATGGAGACAGAATGCGACCAGTGGGTTATTTCTCTGGCAAATTAGATCCAGTAGCATCAGGCCTGCCGCACTGTCTGAGGGTCGTGGCAGCTGCTGAACAGGCTGTGATGGCCTCTAGAGAATTTGTGGGGTATTCTGACATGACATTAATGGTTTCGCATGCCGTTTCCATGATTTTGCAGAAACAGAAGACATCACATTTGTCAACAGCACGATGGCTGAGGTATCACACAATTTTGCTGGATATGCCAAACATCACAGTCAAGTGTTGCACAGTGCTGAATCCTGCCACTCTCTTTCTAAAAGAGGAGGATGGGGAGGAACATCATTGCTGTTTGACTGCACTCAAACAGATATGTACCCCGCGCCCTGACATTTCGGACACACTGCTCGAAAACAATGAGCATATCCTGTTTGTGGATGGCTCTGCGTTCAGAGATCCACAGACAGGCCTGAACAAAGTTGGTTACGCAGTGACCACTGAATTCGAAACATTGACATCTGGCACATTGCCATCAAATTTTTTTTTTTTTTAGCTCAAGCGGTGGAGCTCGTAGCCCTAGCAGAAGCATGCTAGCTTATGGAGGGTAAAAGTGTAACGATTTACACAGATTCACGATACACGTTCGGGGTTGAGAATGATTTTGGGGCTTTATGGAAACATATATAAAAAAAAATAATTTTTGAAATCTGATGGCCGGCCAATTCTAAATGCTTCTCTTGTGTCTACTCTTCTAGACAAAATTCTCTTGGCAAAACAACTTAATTCAACTCATTTCTATTAATGAAAATGACTTAATCACAACATGTACTGCCTTTTTCAGGTTAAGATCATAATGAATAAAGCATTTTTTGTTGTCAAACATGCTTTTATTCTGTCTTGTTTGTACTGTAACCATAAATAAAACACAAACTAAATATAAAATGCAAGATATAAAAAACTGCTTAAATTTTCTGTCATTGAGAAAGATCATTTTATCACATAAAAACATGTTCATGAATAAGTTTCTGTGAGAAAGATCCTAATATCTGACATATAAAAGCAGTCATAAAACATGCTAAAAGCTTGTGTGTGTCGAACAGTAATGAGGAACGATCTCAAACGCTCATTAAAGCAGAACTAAGTAACTTTTTTTACCTTCATAAATAGTTTTCAAAGTCCTTACGATGGTTAATTGACTTGTAGTGGTGTGTTTGAGGCGTCCACTAACCCCCTCTGGCACGTCTACACCAGAATACAGCACTTGGAAGTTGAGCTGCGGCGACCCGATACAATCTCGCCTCATGTTCACGTTCACACGAGAGTGACAAAATGCTTTACGGCAATTCAATATACACTCACCTAAAGGAACACCATACTAATACTGTGTTTGACCCCCTTTCGCCTTCAGAACTGCCTTAATTCTACGTGGCATTGATTCTTTAGAAATGTTGGCCCATATTGATAGGATAGTATCTTGCAGTTGATGGAGATTTGTGGGATGCACATCCAGGGCACGAAGCTCCCGTTCCACCACATCCCAAAGATGCTCTATTGGGTTGAGATCTGGTGACTGTGGGGGCCATTTTAGTACAGTGAACTCATTGTCATGTTCAAGAAACCAATTTGAAATGATTCGAGCTTTGTGACATGGTGCGTTATCCTGCTGGAAGTAGCCATCAGAGGATGGGTACATGGTAGTCATAAAGGGATGGACATGGTCAGAAACAATGCTCAGGTAGGCCGTGGCATTTAAACGATGCCCAATTGGCACTAAGGGGCCTAAAGTGTGCCAAGAAAACATCCCCCACACCATTACACCACCACCAGCAGCCTGCACAGTGGTAACAAGGCATGATGGATCCATGTTCACATTCTGTTTACGCCAAATTCTGACTCTACCATCTGAATGTCTCAACAGAAATCGAGACTCATCAGACCAGGCAACATTTTTCCAGTCTTCAACTGTCCAATTTTGGTGAGCTCGTGCAAATTGTAGCCTCTTTTTCCTATTTGTAGTGGAGATGAGTGGTACCCGGTGGGGTCTTCTGCTGTTGTAGCCCATCAGCCTCAAGGTTGTGCCTGTTGTGGCTTCACAAATGCTTTGCTGCATACCTCGGTTGTAACGAGTGGTTATTTCAGTCAAAGTTGCTCTTCTATCAGCTTGAATCAGTCGGCCCATTCTCCTCGGACCTCTAGCATCAACAAGACATTTTCGCCCACAGGACTGCCGCATACTGGATGTTTTTCCCTTTTCACACCATTCTTTGTAAACCCTAGAAATGGTTGTGCGTGAAAATCCCAGTAACTGAGCAGATTGTGAAATACTCAGACTGGCCTGTCTGGCACCAACAACCATCCCATGCTCAAAATTGCTTAAATCACCTTTCTTTCCCATTCTCACATTCAGTTTGGAGTTCAGGAGATTGTCTTGACCAGGACCACACCCCTAAATGCATTAAAGCAACTGCCATGTGATTGGTTGATTAGATAATTGCATTAATGAGAAATTGAACAGGTGTTCCTAATAATCTTTTAGGTGAGTGTACACATAGCGACCTCACACAGTATGATCTCACTTCGATCATACCAAAACGACATGTATGTCATCATCAGTCATAGTGGAGCCACTAAAAAAACAGAGGAAACCATTGTCCGAAGATACTACGAAGAGAAAACGTCAACTACACCAAGAAAGAGCTCATTCTCGAGTCAACCTTGGACCAGCTTTTACGGAATGGCGTCAACTGAAACAGAGCGAAGGACTTTAACCGATTCTGACGTGGCTTTTATGTTGTTGAACTTGTAAGTAACCTTGCCAAACAACTTTATTTTCTTACTATTTCCATTAGATCTATTGTTATTTCATGTCCTTCGAGATATAGCCACTGTTTTGTCATGTACTTAGCTTATCGGCTAGCAGAGATGCAAGCATGCTAATTCACCTGCTATGTTACTAAGTGGTGGGATTGATGAGTGTTTCTCTATTCGTCATGTACGGGCTTTATGTGAGATAACTGCAGTTCAACCGGTAGTTTCAATAGTATAGTAAATTCCCAGAATATTGTTTAAATTGCGTAAGTGACTGGCTTCACTTTAGACCAATGCATTATTTCTCATTTACTTCAAATTTCATTTCTAAAATTTAGATCTGCTCTAATGGATAGACCCGTTTAGATCCGCTCTGATGGACAAAAAAAACTTTCTGAACACTTATCTGTTTTTACTGTTATTTCTATTTCTTATATGTTCCATTTTTATTATGTATTTGATTCTTCTTTATGTAAAGCACTTTGAATTACCATTGTGTATGAAATATGCTATACACATGTATGTGGTGCGTCGCGCTCGTTTTTCCAGGTGCGCTTTATGCTGCGGAGAGATGAAAACATCTCAACTTTTCATGTGATAAGGACAAACAGCCAAACAGCTGATCATAGCTGTACAGGGCAGATTTTTATTTCTCATCTTCATAAATGTATAGCAGTAGAGCTAATGCAAGCACTAGAAATCAATTTTTCGATCCCACTTTATATTAAGTGGCCTTAACTACTATGTACTTACATTTAAATTAATCATTTGATACAATGCACTTATTATGTACTTACATGTTTTTACATTGTACTTATATTTTAAAAACACCTGCATGTAATTACATCTGTAATTAATTTCTGTAATTACATTTATAATTACACTGTTGACCCATCCCTTAATCCTTACCCCTACCCTTAAACCTACCCATACCACCAAAGCTTTCCCTAACCTTACCCATATCCCACCTCAATAGCAGCAAAAGTGTTTTTCAATACAATATGAAAACAATAAGTACATTGTACTTATTTTTTGATGTAAGTACATAGTAGTTAAGGCCACTTAATATAAAGTGGGACCAATTTTTCTTTTGCTGAAACTTCGTTATCATGGAGAGTGCAGTTCATGGTTCCATAGCAACAACAGACGCCACGGGAGTGCAAGTGCTTTGAAAAGAAAGAGAAAGCGGCGCGGCCGCATATATGACGCGATATCTGTGAATGGCCCCTTTGAATGACAACTTTTTCTTTGCATGTGGAATATGGTATGAGACAACTAGAGAATAATAATAAAATAAAAATTATTTAGCAGACCGCATTATGTTTAACTTTTGAGATTTTCTGGGCCGGCAGTTTGAGACCACTGCTCTACAATGAGGATAAGCCACAGAGGGTCATTGCTGAAAGAGCTGTTCGCAGAGTGCTGTGCCAAAGCATATTCATGGAAAGTTGACTGGAAGGAAAAAGTGTGGTAGGAAAAGGTGTACAAGTGAAAGGAATGACCACAGGCTTGAGAAGATTGTCAGGTGAAGCCGATTTAAGAACTCAGGAGAGTTTCAAAGGGAGTGGACTGAAGCTGGAGTCAGTGCATCAAGAGCCACCACACACAGACATCTTCAGGAAATGGGCTACAACTGTCACATTCCACGTACCAGACCACTTCTGAACTGAAAACGACATCAGAAGCATCTTACCTGGGCTAAGGAGAAAATGAACTGGACTGTTGCTCAGAGGTCCAAAGTCCTCTTTTCATATGAAAGTAAATTTTGCATTTCAGTTCAAGGTCAGAAATCAAGGTCCCAGAGTCTGGAGGAAGAGTGGAGAGACACAGAAATCATGTTGATTTAAGTCCAGTGTGAAGTTTCCACAGTCAGTGATGATTTGAGCTGCCATGTCATCTGCTACTAACTGGTTTGCCTGTCATAATATTACTGTGCTGGATTGGCCAGCCAACTCGCCTGACCTGAACCCATAGAGAATCTATAGGGTATTGTCAAGAGGAAGATGAGAGACACCAGACCCAACAATACAGAAGAGCTGAAAGCCGCTATGAAAGCAAGCTGGGCTTCAATAACGCCTCAGCAGTGTCACAGACTGATCACCTCCATGCCAGGAAGAGTGCAGTTTTCGCCAGATATCAGCATGATAACAAATGTGACATTTTAATGTGACAAGATTAATAAACTGCAGATTTGGGATTTTCCTTAGTTGTCAGTTATAATCATCAAAATTAAAAGAAAAACATTTGAAATATATCAGTCTGTGTGTAATGAATGAATATAATATACAAGTTTCACTTTTTGAATGGAATTAGTGAAATAAATCAACTTTTTGATGATATTCTAATTATATGACCAGCACCTGTAGGCTGTAGTTCCTTTCGAGTGAGTATCAGAATCGCAGAAAGCTGTAAATCTCAGGCAAATATCTCTGCCATTTCTAAATGCTGTTTAAATATGAATGTAGGAAATTCTCTGTAAAATTTGGGAAAAACAGAATTTCTGTAAAAAATGAGGAAATTACTGATTTAATTAAAAAATAAATTAATTAAATTTTAAATAATACTTCCCCTGGAGAGGATGACAAGGAATCTCTTTATAATTTACAATCCAATCTGGATGAACTCTTTCTAGAGAAAGCAAAGGGCACATTTATTAGATCAAGAGAAACCCTTTAATATGATCTTTAGATTTTAGATGATCTTTATAATATAGTAAAAAGAATGCCAAATAACAAATCCCCATACCCGGACGGGTTACCCTTTGAATTTTTACCCTTTGAAAGTCTTTTGGGACTTTATTAAGCATCTTCTTTACGAAGTTTATTGAGTGTGCAATGAAAGGTGAATTGGCAGAATCAATGAAACAAGGCCTCATCTCTCTTATACTCAAGCCTAATAAGGAAAACAAATTTTTAGATAATTGACGCCCGATCACCCTTTTGAATTCTGATTATAGGTTATTGGCTTCTGTATATGCTGAAAAGCTCAAACCTTGTTTACAGACATAATTTCTAACACTCAGCCTGGCTTTTTAAAAGGAAGGCATATCTCTAGTATTAGATTAATCATAGATTATTCTGAATTTATAAACGAAGAGGCGTTAATTTTGTTTATCGACTTCTATAAAGCTTTTGATACAGTTGAGCATTCCTTTATTTTTGAAGCCCTTTGTTTGGTTTTGGTAGATCCTTTATTAAAATGATTTGTACTCTTTACAATAGAATTAATTGTGTCTTCTTAGCTTCTGGCACTTCCCCCAGATTTTCTGCGGGTCGAGGTATTGGCCAGGGATGCCCCATCACCTTTTCTTTTTCCGTTGGCTGCCGAGCTACTAAGCTTGCATATAAAACACTCAAATATTGAAGGCATAAATATTGGAGAGAATTCTTTAATAATTATTCAGTTAGCAGTTAGTCTTTTTCTTAAAAATGAATCACAAGTCTATGCTGCCATAAGTAATTTTAATCTTTGTATGTACATGATTCAGATCAAGTTTCTGTCAATGGCATTACAGTTAAACAGCATGTAAAATATCTTGGGGTCGATTTTTACAGATCAGGTTCAGAACGTCTTCATTAAAATTTTCAGCCAAGGTTAGATAAAACTAAAAAAATACAATGTCGCTGACTGCAGAGAGACGGGAGAGTCCTGCTGACTAAGGCTGAGGGAATATCACGCCTAGTTTAAATCTGTTGACTCTCTGTTGTTTTGTTTTATTTGGAGAAATAAAACAGAATGTGTTCAAAGAAAATCCTTGGTAAGAAGTTACTAGGAGGGTGTCTTAATGCTTTACATTTACAAACTATCAACTAGACATTCAAAATTAACTGGATTAAGAGTTGTGTTTCTAATAATAGATTACCCTGGTTTTATATCCCTAACCTAATATTCAAACACCATAAATTCTTACTATCTTGTAATATTAAGTGCAGCAAATTACCTATCAAACTCTTGAATTTCCACAAACAAGCTCTAGATTGCAGGAAGATGCTTTCAAACATAATCTTTCCCCACACACGTGTATTATGTGGAATAATGAAAATGTAACAAATCCCTTTTTTAAAGGAATGGGTGAGTCAAAATATATTTGTTTCTGATTTGTTTAGTGCTCAAGGAGACCTTCTCTCTTTTTCTGATTTTGTGTCTTTGAAAGGTGCTACAATTTCATTAAGAGACTTTAATAAGGTGATTAAAAGTATTCCTGGCAGTTTAAAAACTTTGATTAAAGAATTGTTTAAACAATCATATTTCTTCACTTGCAATCAATGGTGTTCATGTATTAGATAAAAAATGCAATAACTTCTTTATTAGAAATGATTTTTCTTCAAGAACCCTCCCTAAATGGACTATCTGTTATCTGTACTCTGATTTAATTTGATTAGAAGTAAAATTAAAGAACCCCATTTCAAAATTGCTCATATGTATTACACTTGTAATTTATTTTTGAGCAGGTTTTCTGAGAATGTATCATTTTTATGTTCCTTTTGTAATTCTGAAGAAGAATCAATTGTACATTTGTATTATCGGTGCTCATTCTCAAAGTCCTTTTGGTCAGAAGTTACCATGTTAGTTTTCTTCTGCTGTAACAAACCAGAATCACAGTCAGAATCAGAAAGAGCTTTATTGCCAGGTATGTTTACACATACTAGGAATTTGTTTTAGTGACAGAAGCTCCACAGTGCAACAGAGTGACAGCGACAAGACAAGACACATAATAAAAAGACTGGTACAAATGACTGAATCCATCATTTTCTTGTCTGATTTTCATTCTAAGGATGTTATACTTGATTACACTGTTTTACTACTTTGTCTTCTGGGTAAATTTCATCTTCACAAAGCCAGAATTATCCACTGTAAACCCAATTTTAGTTTTTACGTAATTTAAGAAAATGTCAAAACATTTCAAATCAAAGGTGTCGGAAATGTTTAACATCCTTGAATTTGTTGAAGAACCTTTAAATTTATAATTTAATTTACATTGACAAAATGTAATACTGTGTTGATTTAATTATTATAATCTTTTATGATGTCTGTATGCCCCCTATTTTATTGCATTTTTCTATATGTATACTTTATGTACAATTTAAAAAGAAAATTGAGTTTCAATTTAGATGGACACATGAATGAACTCATACAACCTTTTTAACATGTTTGTTTGTATCTTATTTGTCCCTTTTTATTTTAATACTAAGATTATCTGGTAAAACAGTTAGATTTATATGCACTTCTGTGATTTTAGACAATGCTGTGTGAGCAGGACTTTTATTTTGGAGTGACGACATGACGTCATAAGACTGCGACGAACTCCTTTATCTGCTGTGATTCTGCTGAAGAAAGGTTTGTTTTAAGAATTTAACCGTTTTAATCGATAGAAACAGTTCAATGAATTATATATTTGTTTTTTAACAAGCGATATGAAATTAGCTAATTTACTATCTAATGTATTTATTTATCTAACTGTAATGGAGGATATTTGTGTGAGTAAAACTCATTCATTGATGAGAAACAATAAACCTGCATCTCATTTCTCTCTATATAAATCATAAATCAGTTTATCATGAACACGAGTTCAGTCTGGAGAGTAATGATGGAGAAACTGAACTTTTCAACTCCGAGTCAATTGAATCAAACACTTTGAGAAATGATTCAGTGAATCACGACACGTGCTGCTCAAACAGTGAACATGAACGAGAACAACAAACACTAACAAACTAACCAATCATGTTTTCATCAGTGTAATCATTTAAATATAATCTATAATTCACTAAATACCAAGTGTAGATCATAAATGCCTACATATAAATTGTTTATTATAGTGTTAGTTTTCAGTGTCTTAGTCTAAACCATTAACTCTGTTAATTCTCTTCTTAAAGATGGAGTTTATTAAAGAGGAGGAGAGTGAAGACATAAAGATGGAGTTTATTAAAGATGAGACCGAAGACATGAAGATTGAAGAAACATTCATTGTGAAACATGAAGATACTGAGGAACAAACAGGTTGGTTTTATTCTCACAGCTGAACTCAGTCATTCGATCATTATTCAAATGTTCAGCTCTACAGAAATAGAGAATATTTTGTGCGACATTAAACCCAATATCTGCTTCTGAATAGAGAACTACGGTGACCGGGAGGGGACATGTTCGGTTCACTTAGTTTTGTCGTGGCCACGACATATAAAATCGTGGGAACGTGATAATATGTCGTGGCCACAAGATATTAATTCGTGGGAACGTGATAATAAGTCGTTCCCATATGATCTCGAGGCCACGACTTTACATCGCGGTCACGAGATCATGAGGGAACGAAATATTTTTCTCGTGGCCACGAATTCATTATGTTGAGGGAACGACATCTATTTCTCATGGCCACTAGTTACATGTGTAAACAACCTGCGCTACCATAGCAACCTGGAACTATCAGAAATGGATTATAATAATATTCATTTTAAATTAAGAAAAAGCGCGGAATTAAAAAGTGATTATTAACATGTTGCCTACTGTGTTGTGTGCGATGCCTACAGCAGCATCCGAATGAAGTTTTTCAATAAATATTAGAATATGCTGTGTATATTTTTATCACACCCAACAGTCTTTTAAAGCAGAACTAAGCAGGATTTGCGAAGCTCCCCCTACAGTTTCCTTCAGTGAATCACACTGTTGTAAATACTCCAAGCGCAGCTCTGGACTACAACGACTACGCTCACCAGCGCAGTAGTTTTGCAAATACAGTACAGGAAAGAGGAGGTGGGTAATTTGCAAATACAGTACACTCGATGGAGGTGGGTAATTTTCGAAATTGTCTTATAAAGACATAATATATACATTGTTTTTGAATTACCGTAAAGCATTACCGACATAATGAAGTCGTGGCCACGAGAAAAATATATCGTTCCCTCACCATATGATCTCGAGGCCACGACTTTACATCGTGTGGCCACGACATAAGGATGTCGTTACCTCGACAAAACGATCTCATGGCCACGACATATTATCACGTTCCCACGATTTTATATGTCCCCTCCCGGTCACCGTAGAGAACAATGGAAAAGTAAAGAAGTTTTTCTGTTCATGCTCAATAGTGTTGTACTATCATTTTAACATACTTGAACACAGCAGTAATTGAACATTAAAGTAATAGTTCACCCAAAAATAAAAACTATCCTATGATTAACTCATCCTCAAGGCTTCTTAGGTGTATATGACATTCTTCTTTCAGACAAATACAATTATTGACATTATTCTGAATAAGACAATATTATGAATAAGGCCTTTACATGAGTTGCTTTTAGAATATTCGGTGCTTCCCACAGGTTTGAAACATACTTGCGGTGGTAGCCGGGTGAAAAATCCCACGGCACAAATATGGTCTACTACACGTGACAAACAAATAATGTGTGATTTTTAACAGTATTTTTATTTATTAAAATGAATTTTAATTACATAGCATACGATTACATTTAATTACATACTAATATTATGCATTATTATGCATTGTAAATTATGCAAAATTACAGCATTTAAATGGTTCTCCTTTACCTATGTTCTCCTTGCTGTCATATAGTGTCTCTCTCAGTGAATGGGACACAGATTTTACTAGTAAAATTTATATAATGAATAATATGTCAAATAATGTTCTTTTTTCTTCCTGTGGGGGAGACTACAATAATTTACTATGAATTAAATGGAAATCAAATTAAATACAATTTATTGTGTAACCAAAATACCAATAATGCCCATAAGAAAAAGAAAAAACGTGTGACTTTTAATTACAAACAAGCCTGAAATACACCGGGGGCCCTTTCTTCGTACGTCGCTTATTACATCCGAGATCAAATGACACATCCAAGATGATATCATCGTGCTAATCATGATCCGGCTAATTGGGTTCTTCGAACACACCTGTTGTGTATGATTAGTATCGCTGGATTGAGTTATCTGAGATAATTGCGCGTTCATGTGTTGGCTTAAAAGGGGATATGTATCGATAGTAGAACATAATATATGTCGCGGTTCAAATGCACAAATGCATGTATGGCATAGACATCTGTACATCATGTGTGTAAAACTCCAGTCAAATCCAGCTAACTGAGTTAGCGACGTACGAAGAACAGGCCCCGGGACTCTTATTTTGAAATGTGTGTACTATTGCAGGCTGATCCTTCAGATTCTTACAACCGTATAAAACATTTTATATAAAGGCCATGAAGTAGACATTGTAATAATTCATCAACTTGAGTTCATTAGCAATCGCTTGGCATAAAACTGCGCTTTTCATTGATTGAGAATCACGTTGAAGCAGTCTGAAGCTCTGTTGCGCGAGCCTGTAGAACACTCAACAGCGCCGCCTTGTGACTTATATCTCCAAATATACTTGGGCGGGGGCCGGCGGTTAATATACCTGGGCTGCCTGCCTAAGTAAAGTCTATGTGTGGGAAGCACTGATTTTCCTTTCATGTTCCCGTTTTACATGTTATAGAACATAGATCGATTAATGCCAAATGTCATTACGTCCCCATGGCACGCCGTCTGACATCCTCTACAGAATCTCACATATCACCACACAGTTCGTCTTCGTTATGGTACCATATACAGTTTTGAGTGTTTCATTTTTAATTTTACAAAAGCAAATAGATACGGAGCCCTGCATATGAGTGCAAGAAAAAATAAATTGTACGCATAATTTACTAATTTGTTCCCTTGATCATGCACATGATTTATAAATCGAGGGAACAAATTAATAAACTGTGAGCACAATTTAGTAAATGGAGGGAATGAATTAGTAAATAGTTTGCTCAATTTAGCCTACTATTTATTTTCCATCTCGTGTGGGGCTCTGTAAATAGATGACGGTGGATACAAATTCTCCAGCAACAGGCCTCCTGCACTTTAATTCGGCAACTTTCAATAAAGGTGCCCTAGAATCAAAAATTGAATTTACCTCGGCATAGTTGAATAACAAGAGTTCAGTACATGGAAAAGACATACAGTGAGTCTCAAACTCCATTGTTTCCTCCTCCTTATATAAATCTCATTTGTTCAAAAGACCTCTGGAAAAAAGGCGGATCTCAACATAACACTACGTAACAGTCGGGATCATTAATATGTACGCCCCCAATATTTGCATATGCCAGCCCATGTTCAAGGCATTAGACAAGCCAGTATTAACATCTGGAGCAGCACAGCTGAATCAACAGACTTGGATAAGCAATCAAGAACAACAGCGAAAAATGGCAGATGGAGCAATAATAGCTGACATGATCCATGATATCATGATATTTTTAGTGATATTTGTAAATTGTCTTTCTAAATGTTTCGTTAGCATGTTGCTAATGTACTGTTAAATGTGGTTAAAATTACAATTGTTTCTTACTGTATTCACAGAGACAAGAGCCGTCATTATTTTCATTATTAAACACTTGCAGTCTGTTTAATTCATAAACACAACTTCATTCTTTATAAATCTCTCCAACAGTGTGTAATGTTAGCTTTAGCCACGGAGCACTATCAAACTCATTCAGAATCAAATGTAAACATCCAAATAAATATCATACTTACGCGATTAGATATGCTGCATGACAAACATTTTGTAAAGATCCATTTGTGGGTTATATTAGCTGTGTGAACTTTGTGCACTGTTTTATAGTTAAGAGCTTGGTGGGGCGGGGAGCGCGCGATTTAAAGGGGCAGCAGCCTGAATCGGTGCATAATTAATGATGCCCCAAAATAGGCAGTTAAAAAAATGAATTAAAAAAAATCCTTCTGGTATTTTGAGCTGAAACTTCACAGACACATTCAGGGGACACCTTAGACTTATATTACATCTTGTGAAAGAACGTTCTCGAGGTACTCAGAGGTACGTCAAACGGTTGACCACTTCCATGTGTGTATTATGTGTCCTGTAGCAAAGTGCGGCGAAAACTCCCACATGACGTTAATAGTGTGATTAAGGTGTGTACGTGTCTATAATGCACTCCAATAGGAGCTCAGGAACTCCTATTGGAGCTCAGTGAATTCAAGCACGCCTTTCAGTGTATTCAGAGCACCGCCATTACTGTTTAGAGTGCGTGGAATAGAGCGCTGTGATTGGTTGAGCGGATATATCGCATTCTGCAAAAAAAGGAGACTGGTGTTTGTCGTGTTTTGGAAAGAAAGGGAGGAAACATGACAGAATAACACGACAAATATAGCATTTTGCGCAAAATTAATAAATGACTTTTCAATACCGACATACAATACTGATTTTGGCTGAAACGCAAATTTTTAAAAAAATGGCGTTTATCACTTTTGGAACCAAACTCTTCAAATATTCCACAGTCAACTGTTAGTGGTATCATAACAAAGTGTAAGCAATTGGGAACAACAGCAACTCGGCCACGAAGTGGTAAGCCACTTAAAATCACAGAGCGGGGTCAGCGCTTGGTGAGGCTCACAGTGCGCAGAAGTCTCCAACTTTCTGCAGTCAATAGCTACAGACCTCCAAACTTTGTGTGGCCTTCAGATTAGCTCAAGAACAGAGTGTAGTGAGCTTCATGGAATGGCCGAGCAGCTTCCAAGCAAAGAGTAGGATGCAGTGGTGTAAAGCATTTTTTATTTTTTTTTAAGTTTATTGAAAAATAATACAGCCTCTGCTTTTAATAAAAGAATCAAAACAAAACAACCATTTTGAACAAAAAACTAAGAAAACCAAGCTTTTTTGTTTTATTATTATTATTTTTTTATAAAGACCATGTCTGGATCAGGGGCCGTATTCACAAAACATTTTATCTTACCACTAAGAGTTCTCCTAAATAGCAGTAAAAGTTCTTAGCTAAGAGTTTTCTCTTAAAAGCTATTCACCTCGTTGCTATGGAGTAAACACACAGTGATTGGCTGATGGGGGAGGAGTCAGCGATTTAATCATAGAAATATTGTAGAATGAGGTGTCATGTTTCCAAATTAAAATAAAGGTTTTAAAATACAAATGTTGCCCTATTCAAATAAATATTTTTTTATTAAAAATGTTGCCATATTCAAATAAAGGTTTTAAAATGTAGGCTAAGTGTCACTAATTAACCTAGTATACTGTATATACAGTTAATTGTGGACCGCCTCTTGGATGTCTGCATCTCAAGAGAATGCAGAATGCAAGCGACAAATTATGTTTTATAAACAAAGTTTGGGAGAAACACATTCAAACGGTCTTTCTAATCAACTCGAGAGGAGGAATATATACACAGACGAGAGCCGATTCACCTATAGTTACTTCGACAGTTTTCTGCATCCATCCGCCACCCCGTTCCTCACTCTCAACTAGGGATGCGGGGAGAACTTTGGGTTTAAGCTGAATTCCAAGCTCGGAGCCCTCGATCCCCTTGGACAGCACACCAAATACGCTTAATTTTAATTATTTTTTTTTACTCTGTTCAATCATTTGTAAATGTAAACTCATGAAAACCACTGCCACAATATTGTCCATCGGACAATATTATTTATGTAGGATTTATTTTTAGCGCCTCATCGTAGATTCAAATCTATAAATCAAAATGTTTTGCATTTATGAAAAAAAAGTTGAGCACCTAAGGCTTTATTGCTATTGCCTCAATGGTGTACAGTGTCTTTAGGTGGATTAGGACTGTTTGTGATTTGGTCTTAGTGACTTAGGAGTCCTCTTGACTACTCCTAACGTTTCACAGCTTTAGAAGCTAGTCTTAGCGCTAAAATGCTTTGTGAAATACTCTTAGAGCAAAAATTTAGGAGTCCTAAAATTAGGACTGACACGCCCATTATTTTTAAGAGTGTCTCCTAAATCGGCAAGTTAGGAGCTACTTTTAGCCTTAAGATGTTTTGTGAATACGCCCCCCTTGACTTGTGTGATTGCTCAGTACTGTTCCATGGACCACTTGAAGAGGCACGGTTGGATTAGGATTAGGCTCGGTACGCATGTAGTGAGATTGCTAACCCTGCCAGAGTACAGAATTGTTACTACTTATGTGTGTGCTATGTCTGACATAATTACAACAAATATCTTCTATAACTAATAGAACAGTACAATTTTCAATGAATTAATTAAACTATATTTAGGTTTATAACGGGTCCAGTTCTCACCTTATTGATGAACAGGAATAGTAGTTTGCGATTAAAGCTGCAAATTCCTCCATCAATGTCAACAAGCTGTGTTTAACAAGCTGATGATATTAACCAGATGTGAAAAATACAGAAGAGATACAGAATGTACGGTTGTGGGTCCCTTTGGACCAGGTTTGAAAACCACTGGTGTATTGAGTATAAGATCTTTAGATGGGATGGCCAACTCAGGTCCTGGAGGGACTCTATTCTGAAGAGCTTAGCTCCATCCTCGATCAAACACACATTCAAAATTTAACCCCAAGTCTCTGCAAGATGGTGGTCTTCCAGGACCAAAGCTGCCCATCCCTGATCCATAGGATAGGGTATATATCAGGGGTGTCCAACCCTGCTCCTGGAGAGCTTCCGTCCTGCAGACTTCAGTTTCAACCCTGCTCCAACACTCCTGTCTGTAATTATCAAGCAACCCTGAACACCATGATTATCTGGTTCAGGTGTGCTTGATTGGGGTTGGAGCTGAAATCTGTAGGATTGTAGCTCTCCGGGAGCAGGGTTAGACACCCCTGGTATAGATCATACATGTTGTTGGTTTTGATGCTTTAAAAATGTCTAAATTATTTTGTCTGTTTTTGCCCTAGACCTAATGGCACTGAAAGAGGCAAGTCATGAACTTAATGAAAGGGAAGAAGAGAAAAAACATGATAAACATAATGATTTCTTGACTGGGGAAAGAGCGACACAGGCTAAAAATTCTTCTTTACGAAAAAGAGCTCAAAAGACAGGATCTAAAAGTTATTTCACCTGCCAACAGTGTGGAAAGAGTTTTAAACAACATAGATACCTTAAAGTCCACTTGAGAGTTCACACTAGAGAGAGTCCCATCACTTGCCAACAGTGTGGAAAGAGTTTCAACCGTGAAGACTACCTTAAAGTCCACATGAGGATTCATACTGGAGAAAAGCCTTACACCTGTCAACAGTGTGGAAAGAGTTTCAGTCAAAAAGCATACCTTATAGTCCACATGAGGATTCACACTTTAGAGAAACCTTTCACTTGCCAACAATGTGGACAGAGTTTCAGTCAAAAAGGAAACCTTAAAGTCCACATGAGAAATCACACTGGAGAGAGCCCATTTGTCTGCCAACAGTGTGGAAAATGTTACAAAGAAAAAGGAAACCTTACAGTCCACATGAGAATTCACACTGGAGAAAAGCCTTACACCTGCCAACAGTGTGGAAAGAGTTTCAGTAGAAAAGGAAATCTTACAGCCCACATGACAGTTCACACTGGAGAGAGCCCATTCACCTGCCAGCAGTGTGGAAAGTGTTACAAAGAAAAAGGAAACCTTACAATCCACATGAGAATTCACACTGGAGAAAAGCCTTACACCTGCCAACAGTGTGGAAAGAGTTTCAGTAGAAAAGGAAATCTTACAGCCCACATGACAGTTCACACTGGAGAGAGCCCATTCGCCTGCCAACAGTGTGGAAAGAGTTACAAAGAAAAAGGAAAACTTGAAATCCACATGAGAGTTCACACTGGAGAAAAGCCTTACACCTGCCAACAATGTGGAAAGAGTTTCAATATAAAAGGAAGTCTTACAGTCCACATGAGAATTCACACTGGAGAAAAGCCTTACACCTGCCAACAGTGTGGAAAGAGTTTCAGTAGAAAAGGAAATCTTACAGCCCACATGACAGTTCACACTGGAGAGAGCCCATTCACCTGCCAGCAGTGTGGAAAGTGTTACAAAGAAAAAGGAAACCTTACAATCCACATGAGAATTCACACTGGAGAAAAGCCTTACACCTGCCAACAATGTGGAAAGAGTTTCAATATAAAAGGAAGTCTTACAGTCCACATGAGAATTCACACTGGAGAGAGCTCATTCACCTGCCAACAGTGTGGAAAGAGTTTCAATCGAAAATATAAACTTGAAACCCACATGAGAATTCACACTGGAGAAAAGCCTTATACCTGCCGACAATGTGGAAAGAGTTTTACTGTAAAAGGAAACCTTATAGCCCACATGAGAATTCACATTGGAGAAAAGCCTTACATCTGCACTCTGTGTGGGAATAGCTTCGCACGGGAACTAAGCCTTAGGGAACATATGAATATTCACACTGGAGAGAAGCCTTTTACATGTGATCAGTGTGGAAAGAGTTTCAGGCATAAAGTGACCCTTTATAACCACATGAAAATTCATACTGAAGAGAAGCCATTTATATGTGATAAGTGTGGTAAGAGTTTCAGATTTAAATTTAACCTCAAGAGCCACACGAGGATTCACTCGAAAGAGAACTCTTTTAGAAGTCATCACTGTGGAAATAGCAGAGGTGTAAACAGTACCTAAAAACAATACTTGAATAAAAGTTCAGATACCTTATCAAACACCTTTGATTCACAATGGACTTCCGGCAAGATGGCGCTCTGAGCAGCAACATTTTCCAGAGCTCTTCAATCCATCCCTCAAAAAAGCAAGCTAAATCTCATTTGTTTACGTTAAAATAATTATAGGAGTTTCAAAATAAATATAGACATTTATTTCTGTTTGATGAACAACAATCACAGTTATATAACTTAAGCGAGAAACCAAGCAACATGAACAAACGCAGTGCTCCACCACCTATGCCGGACAAATTACAAAACATGAAAATAAACAGAGCAGTGGAAGAGAAAGAACCTCCGGATGATATCGCTACTAATTGTTATCAAGTTGGCGAACAGATTTGACATCCAAGAGAGAAGGATGGAAGATCTCTCCCGTAAAATGGAGGAGAATTCCAGCCTGATTGCCGTGATGAGAGAAGAGGTAACCGATTACAAAAACAAAACGGTGGAGTTAGAACGGCAAGTCGGTAAACTGCATGATGAAATGAAGGCGCTGACAGAAAAGCGTAATGAGCAGGAAAGATACAAAAGCAGATGGAACTTGATGGAGAACTTGATGGAGATGGAGATGCAATGGTGGTTTCTCTCCTTTCAAAAATCGCGCCGGGAGTGCCGTGGAATGTAGATGACATGGTGGACACTGTTCATCGTATTGGTAGGAAGGAGCAGAGTCGTACGAGACAAGTGATCATCCAGTTTGTTAAACGGGAATGCAGAAATGAGATCTGGAAGCTTTCCAAAGAGTGTGATGTATGCGAACAGGCTGGCGTTCGATTTGCAGAGGATCTAACCAAAGAAGACAAGATGGCTCGGGAGCTGCTATGGCCAAAGATTAAAGAGGCAAGAGATCAGAAGAAAAGGGCATATTTTCGTGGGCCTTCTGGGTTCATAGAAAATGTGCAGATTTTCCCATAAGAATGCAAAGTGTGTTTTCTCAGAGATTTATTAACGTGAAAATGAGACACGTGAGGTTATGCTTTGAGGGACCATTATGTGACGTTACCTTTTTCACACATTTATTGTGGTGTGTTATTGTTAGCTTGTTCTAGTTAATTGTACTACTACTGAATACTATGTTTACATTTTGTTCTAAGTTTTCCTTTATTTCGTTAAATACCAGGGGGCTTAAAGACAGTATTAAGAGAAAGGCTATATTTTTATTTTGTAAAAGGCAACAGGCACAGTGTATTTTTTTGCATAAACATTCAGATTTTTCTGAATGTTTATGGTTATAATGGACAATCAAGGAACAAAATATTGTTGGAACAAATTTCAGAGACTATTAGTGATTTGAAAGCACTTTTGGCAACTGATAATATTTTAGTGGGAGGAGACTTTAATTGTGTCCCTGACGAATGGTTGGATAGATTCCCAACAAAGTATGTTGATTATGAACACAATCAAAATATTACTAATTTTTGCCTTAATAATTCCCTAATAGATGTCTGGAGACATGTTAATCCTGAATTAAGACAATATTCATGGTTAGACCCAATGGAACTTGTAAATCAAGAATAGATTTTTGGTTGATAACACAGGAACTCTTCAAATATGTTTCACAAGCTAAAATTTCTGCAGCTCCTATTACTGATCATTGTATAGTTACTGTCACATTGATGCCTGATACAGGAATAATATGTAGACAAAAATATTGGAAGTTTAATGCAAATTTTCTAAATGATGAGCAGTTTTGTAATATGATTAGAAAAATCTTATATTCAGTCAAGACAAATGAAGGGATTGACTCATGTGGAAAGAAGTGGGAATTTTTTTAATATAAAGTGAGAAAGTACTGATTATGTTAATTGATTATGGTAAAAGACTGTGTAAAAAGCAGAAAGAATTTGAGAGGCAGCTTATTAAGGACATTAATGATTGTTGTAAGAAGGATCTGTCATTAGATATTAATAAGGAAGAAATGATTAGATTACAATCTAAATTAGATGATTTGTACCTGAAAAAGGCACAAGGGCATACATACGATCCAGAGCAAAATGGATTGAAGATGGTGATAAAAACAGTTCCTATTTCAGTAGATTAGAAAAAACAAGACAAGAAAGAAATGCACTTACTACTTTAAATATAAATAATAAAATTGTAACTGATCCAAAAGAAATAGATAATGAAGTATATACATTTTATCAAACCCTGTATTCGTCATCCTTTTCTGAGGCAAACTCTGAAAATTTCTTCAAAAAAGTAGATCCTTTTATTCCTAATTTTTTTTTTTTTTAAATGATTTATGACTCTGATTTAAAAATTGAAGAAATTGATACAGCTATAAAGAAAATGGCTTTAGGGAAGTCACCAGGGGTCTCATTTATAAAACTGTGCGTAGGATCCCTACTAAAAGTTTACGTGCGCCCAAAAGCCTAAAATGGCGTACGCCAAAAAATATTCAGATTTATAAAACCGTGCGTACGCACACCTGTATGCAATGTTCCCTTTATAAATCACAGATCACCCGCAGATGTGCGTACGTGAACCAGCCTCATATCCCGCCCTGCACACGCCCATTTTTAACCATACATAGTCAATGCAAATCACCTCATGACTGCTGATCGGCATGTAAATGAATATGGAATCCCATATATACCTGGAAAACTGGCATGCGACCCACCAATTAATTCATAGAAGAAAGTGAAAACGTGTATTTGTGTTACTTTGAATAATGACGACAGGTGAGAAAAGAGCAAAAAAACGTAATTTCTCAGACACTGAGATTGAAACATTTGTAGGGGAGGTGGAGGCTCGGAAAATGGTGTTATTTGGTGGCCACAGCAGTGGGGTCACTAATAAAAAGAAGCAGTGCGAGTGGCAAAGTGTTGCTGCTGCTGTCAATTTTGTCAGTGGGACAGAACGGACAGTTGCAGAATTAAAGAAAAAATGGTCCGACCTGAAGGTATACTAATTTTTTTTTTTTACCAACATATTAAATTTGTTTTATTATATATAAATAGCAATATTGCATTTCAAAAAGTTTTATTTACATGTGCTTACAGTATGTAAAATAGATTCTCATTTAAGGTGGAGGCAAAGAGAAAACTGTCTTCCCACCGCCAGAGCGTGGCTGCAACTGGTGGGGGCCCAAGTACAGCTGATCTGAAATCAGTGGACAGCAAAATCGCTCCCATAATTGGGGAAGTCAGCGTGTGTGGGATTGTGTCGGAAAAGGAGGGAGACACTGACGTGACTGAAACCACAGAGGAGAAAGGTTAAACAGATTTTTATTTATCATTAACGCTGTACATTTGAGTGTTTGGGTGCCAATTGTTTGTCTTCCAGTCCTTCCGGAGTCTGAAGCTGTTGGTGAACAGGAGGTTCAGGGTGAGGGGTTCTCGGATGCAGATGCACAGCGTCCGGCTCAAAGCAGTGCACCTTCTGCGTCTGCCACGTCCAAAAGTGGTCGGGTACTCACTGATGCAGTCCTGCAGTTGCAGCGAGACACAATAAACGCTGTCAACAGAGTTGCAGATGAGCTACGGCAGATGAGAGAAGTGATGTAAGAAATTGCACAATTAATAAAAGATGCAGTTAAAACATGAACCTTGAGTTTTGTCTCTTTACAAACGCCGCATGACATCCACACGGATTCTTGCACCTCGTTGATATCCCTCTTGTCGGCCAGGGGGCTGTGGCTCATGGTCATAATGCTGGGGTAGAGGGAGATCAGGAGGGAGAGGAATACCATTCCTCACTGCTATATTGTGCAAAACACCACACGCCCTTATAATCTTGCACACTTTTGCTGGATGGTATAAAAGTCTGCCACCCGAGGCATCCAGAGCACGCCATCTGCATTTCAGGATGCCGATGGCACGCTCCACAACTGAGCGGGCACGAGAGTGGACCTCGTTATAATGAGTTTCCTCTGCGCTCTGCGGGTTTAAAAATGGGGTGAGGAGCCAGCGTCTCAGGGGGTAGCCACTGTCGCCTGCAGGTTATAATTGTATTAAAAGCAACAAAAATTGTTACAGTTTCTACTTTTTAATATTGTTAAACTCACCAAGAAGCCAGCCATCACGTACTGCGCCTGCATTTAGTCTGTTCCCTACACTGCTATGTGTCAAGATAAAGGAATCATGTGTTGAACCAGGCCAGCGTGCCACAATGTTTGTGAGGGTCATGTTGGAGTCACATATGACTTGCACATTAATAGAATGCACATGCTTTCTATTAACATAAACAAATTCATTTTCAGATGGTGCCCTTATAGCAACATGAGTGCAGTCAATTGCGCTGATTACATTTGGGAAACCAGACATTGCTGCAAATTGCATTTTAATTTCGGCCTGTTCTCGCACAGTGTAGGGGAACCTGATGTATCGACTACCCATATTAACTATACCATTCAAAGTGACAGATATTATGGCACTCAGGGACAGCTGTGATATACCAGACCTAGATGATAGATTCCAAAAGAATTATTTCATATACAAAAAGGCAAAGACAAAGTTAAGGATTACTTATAGTTTTTTTATACATATAAATCATTTAGCTGTCTGCCAATTCCCGCTGGAAACAGCCGGTTGCCAAGAACCCCACAGTGGTGAGGACTTGTATTTGGACTGGGATGGCATGGTTCCGGCGTGTTGCCCTCTCTAATACTGGACCCAATTCAGCACATAGATCCAAGAGCACAGCTTTAGGGAACAGTGATGGAAATAACGGCGTTATAAATAACGCGCGTTACTAACGCCGTTACTTTTTTCAGTAACGAGTAATCAAACGAATTACTTTTTCTCCCGTTACAACGCCGTTACCGTTACTGACAAAAAAAATGCCGCGTTACTATAATTGAGCTCACTGAAGCGGTTTCATCCGAGTAAGCTCTCTCTCAGCCATAGGACCTGCAAAGTTTTTTTCTCTGGTGTGTGCTGCGGTTAGTCATACACAAATATAATTTTAAACTGATAATAATGTATGATGCGCTGTGTGTGTGTCTGTCAGAGCATGCGCGCGAAGCGCGAGCTCAAACCAGCATCTCCAATATTGCTGGATAAAGCTAGATTATAGAGTTTAAGATGGTTTAAGTTTTAACTGCTTTGTATCGAATCCAATAAAATAAGTATTTTTATTGTTACAAACGGCTCCTGTGAGGCTCATGTGAGAGTGCGCACACACACACACACACACACACCTCATTTACATTTAGTTCACACTTTAATTCATCCTCTCTAATCTACATGTAGCCTATACTGGTGATTATACTGGATTTAATACAGATCACTGCTTTGATATCTTAAATATGAGATGATTCTGTATTCATGACGACAACCCTACTTTGTGCTGCTCTTTATTTTGAAAAGGTTTTGTGATCATTGTCTCTTCTGATCTAATTTCACTACTGCAATCAATTTACTTTTTATTAGATAATCAAGACTTTCAGTTATATATATATATTATATTGATGTGGTTATTTGGGAGCAGTGGTTGATGAAGATGATGGTGTTTTATTGGTGTTTTATCCATGCCATGTAGAGATAACAGTATTGTCTTTCATTAAAGCAGTTTATAGGATTTTCTCATACATTGTGACTCCAATAATCAGTTTCTAACAGCAAACACTCAGAATAAAGTGAGATGATCTGCTAATGATCTGAATGTCTTGTTGAATGAGTGTTGATAGTCTGAGGATCATCAATATGAACAGAGAAACTGCTGAAAACACTCTTTATTTCATGTCAATAGTTCCTGTTTTCACCTCATTTATTATGCTGATGTCTTCAGATCTGCTGTAAATTGACACTTAAAGCTCATTTCATTGCTGTCAACAGACTGAGGGGATTTGATGGTGTTTATGTCTGCTTATTTCTGTCTTCATGCCATAAATGTTTTTCTTACAGTTCTTTACTAATTTTCTAGATATTTGCCATTATTTTAATGAAGAAACAGAATAAAATTTAATTTATAACTTTTTGCTTCTAATTCTGCCTCATTTGCTTTACGATAGATGGATATAAATGATTAATGCAATTAGTTTAAGAGTGAAATACAAAAGGGGTTAATATAGAAAGAAAGAAAGAAAGAAAGAAAGAAAGAAAGAAAACAACTTGTCATGCATACTTAGAACAAGAATCATTTTCTGACATTCAAACACTGTATTGAAGGATCACAATGCAGCCCAAAATACTCTTTAATTGTCATTTTAAATCTTTATACATTTAAAATATAATGAAATTTAGTATGATCTCTTACTCTTTTATATACTTTATTAAGTACTGGTCAAAATGAATGTTGTTTCATTTTTACATAAATATATCTGTTACACTAAATGATGATGGGACACTAAAACATTTGGTTTTCACAAAAGTAATTTGAAACATTAAAATAGACACTTGCATTTAATGGGTTTTCTATTTAAATTTCGCTTTTGTACATTTAATTTGATGCAGACACTACAGTTTGATTTCTGGTCTTTAACCCTATAAAAACAAACACAGTAACTGATATCTTTGATTTGGGCAGATCAGCTCCTCCAACCAATCTGTAGTTCAGTCAGTGAAGCTCCTCCCACTACAGGTCACTACCAGTGAAGCTCCTCCCACAGCAATCACATCATCAAGTGAAGCTCCTCCCACATCAGTTCATCAATAAATGCAGAATTATTCCCATCAGATGAGCACTGAAGCATCAGGAAGAGGAAGACCTGAAATCTGCAAAGACTGAGTTTATTGAAGAGGACAATGAGAACATGAGTGATCCAGAACCTGCAGAATGAAACACACTGAAGATACTGAAGAACAAAGAGGTTGAACAACATTGATGTTCTTGCACATTTAGATAAACTATCAAATACATACTGAACTTTTAATGACAACATTCATGTTAGAAAGATTCAAACACTTCTGCATATTTAGATATGCAGTTAAACTATGAAATTATACATAATGTTCTTTTCTAGCTCAGTAAAGGGAAGTTTGAGAAACTTTCATACTGATTGTCAACATCAGATCAAACTAAATAGTTTACATTTGTTTCATATAAATCATAAATCATAAGCATTCAAACAATACTTACAATGTGTTCAGAAGACTTCTCTGTGGTCTGTTCGTGCTCAAGGGTTTAGTAATAAGAATATCGGTAGACAATTATTTGAAATTAATGTAGTAATAGTTTTAATTACAATTTAACAAAAGTAAAGGCAAACAAAGGTTATTAACAAAGTTATCTAAACAAAGCAAAGTTTCAATCAAAGGTGTAAAAAGCTGGGTTTCTCGTGTCGAGAGACACTGCTCAATCAGTATCTGTCTGGCCAGTCTTCTCATCAGTCTTTTATACTCAAACAGTTCACTGCCGATGTTAACTTCTCTTCTGCTGTCATCAGTTGGAGAGCTGCCAAGTCTTCCACCATCCTTTTAAGGTGTTTCTGACGTAGCCTGCTTTTCCTCCTGTTAGCTCTCCTCTTGGCTCTTCTCCTCTGTGTCCGTCTCGTTTTTGTCTGTAAACATGCCTTATCTACAACATTACAATTCTTTTGTATCTAATACATAAATGTTTTCTACTCTGTTACTTTAATATACTATACACCACAGTTTAATAGTTAACATATACTGTAAGTAAAGTAGTCATATACAAATTACTTTAACATGGTCAAGTATACATGCATACATAATATGTCATTAGTTTGCTTTTCTACATTACATCATTTTAATACATTTTAATGCATCATCACTAATTGGGTTACATAAAACTACTACAAAGCCAAAACAACTTTAAACAAAATAGAGTAATTGCATAATCATCAATTGCCTTTTATTAATTAACAATTGTTAATTTTATGAATAAACTGTAACACCAAAATGTTTGAAGTAAATGAACTTTCCAGAATGGCTGACAGGGTTGTGAGTGAAACTTGAGCAAAATCTCTTCTTACAGTAACTTTGGTAACAGGGTTGATGAATGCAGTCATTCATTTGTGTAAAAACTGAGACAATGGATTGAGATTATTCTCTTGTCCTCCCATCATGCTGTAGAAAGAGCCCAGATGATGTCACTTCCTGGTGTCACAGTTTTAAGAAATCCTCTGATTTTGAAAGAAGGAAAATCATGTCAGAAGTAACAGGGTTGAGTGAATCATGCAGGACACTGATAATAACACATTTAAAGATGCAGTCAGTCTAGACTTTGAGCATGTGAACTTTCAACAGTCAAGATATGACGTGATATTTTTTTAAAAACATAAATAACAAATAATAATCACTACAAAATTTTTAAATATACAATCTACTCTACTGCAAACTTCACTTGATCTTGTGTTTCTGGTGTCCCACATTCACATGTGTATGAAAGGAAGTCAGTGGAAGGAGAAGTCTGCAGTGAACGGCCCTTAATAATTACACAGTTTTAGGAAAATAAATTAAATATCAACCTAAAAGTTGATGTCAAAATTTGGCTGTTAATATCACATTAGATCATTTTGTCATTGATTGAAAATATTTCAGAGCAATGTTTTCTTTATTTTCTTAATATTATTTATAATGAATTATTAAGAATTATTTAAGGGAAGGTGGCAGAGCAGCTATTTGGGAAATTCTGTAGCCAGAAGACGTCCATTCAGTGCTGATTGTCTTAATTCAGTAAATCTTGATGTAAAAACATTTGAAATTGGAGTCAGATTAAACGAGCAGCTAAAGTAAAATTGACACTAAATTCTAAAATTAAGTGAACTTCACAGGAGCGCTGAAAAGACGTACACACATTATACCTTCACCAGACCACTGGATTCTGTCGCTGGAACGACAGCTGGTCCTTTACGATCGGAAGATTAATGTTAAAGTTTCAGGGACATATGCAACTAATTTATGCAAATGCATCAAAATGATCGTAATGTTTTGTAGCAGTTGTCTATCACAACAAGTCTCAATTTTATGACCTTTTTACTTCATATTTCTCTCTTTATTTTGATTTACTGAAAGTGAAATTACATTTTTCTCTTTCATTTCAGAGCTGATGGAAGTGAAGGAGGAGAGTGAAGAACTGAGTGAAGTGGAGGAGGAACATCATGACAAACCTGGAGAAAAACCTTTGAGTCGCTCAAAGACTAAAAAGACATTTTTAAAGAAAAGAGACAAGAAATCTACAACCTGCACTCAGTGTGGAAAGAGTTTCACTACCAAACATAGTCTTGAACGTCACATGAGGATCCACACCGGAGAGAAGCCGTTCACATGTGATCAGTGTGGAAATAGTTTGTCAACCAGACATCATCTTAAGGAACACATGAGAGTTCACACTGGAGAGAAGCCATTCACATGTGATCAGTGTGGAAAGAGTTTCTCAACCAAACAATATCTTGAGGTTCACATGAGAGTTCATACAGGAGAGAAGCTGTTCACATGTGATCAATGTGGGAAGAGTTTCAGTCAATCATCAACCCTTAAAGCACACATGAGGATCCACACTGGAGAGAAGCCGTTCACATGTGATCAGTGTGGGAAGAGCTTCAAACAGAAAGGACATCTTAAGAATCATATGAAAGTTCACACTGGAGAGAAGCCGTTCACATGTGATCAATGTGGGGAGAGCTTCACACAAAGAGGAAATCTTAAGAGTCATATGAAAGTTCACACCGGAGAGAAGCCACACACATGTGATCAATGTGACAAAACATTTCTCTGGGCATCAAACCTGAAGAGACACCTGAGAGTTCATACAAAGGAGAAGCCACATTCATGTTCTGTGTGTGGAAAGAGTTTTTCACTGCTGTCATATTTAAATGAACATGAGAAAACACACACTGGTGTGAGAGAGTACGTGTGCTTTGAGTGTGAGAAGACTTTTGCTACATGGAGCGATTTAAAAAAGCACCACAGAATTCACACTGGAGAAAAACCTTACAAGTGTTCACACTGTGACAAGAGATTCAATCAGTCATCACATATGAAAACACATGAGAGGATCCACAGCAGAGAGAAGCTGCACACGTGATCAGTGTGGAAAGAGTTTCTCTTTTAAAAGTCACCTGAAGATACACATGAAGATCCATGCAGTGGAGAAACCACATCACTGCAGTCTGAAATGAAGTAGTTCATTTTTATGTGCTGAACAAAAAAATCTCTTCTGTGTAAGTTAGCCACAGCCAACTTACACAGAAGTCTCTCCTCTCCAGCTATAGTTGGTGCCATGGGTGACAAGTTTTATTTATTTATTTTTTGCAGTTACAAATTGTCTTTTTGTACCTGCATCAGCAAATTATTCACAAAAATTTTAAAGGTCCCCTAGAACATGTTTTTACAAGATGTAATATATGTCTAAGGTGTCTCCTGAATGTGTCTGTGAAGTTTCAGCTCAAAATACCCCATAGTTTTTTTTTAATTAATTTTTTTAACTGCCTATTTTGGGGCATCATTAACTATGCACTGATTTACACTCGACCCCGCCCCCTGCCAATCGTGTCTTCCCTGCCACACGAGCTCTGGACTATATTACAGCGCATTTACAAAGTTCACACAGCTAATATAACCCTCAAATGGATCTTTACAAGATGTTCGTCATGCACGCTGTATGCATGCTTCGAATTATGTGAGTAAAGTATTTATTTGGATGTTAACGTTTGATTCTGCATGAGCTTGAGGCTGTGCTCCGTGGCTAATGGCTAATGCTACACTGTTGGAGAGATTTATAAAGAATGAAGTTGTGTTTATGAATTATACAGACTGCAAGTGTTTAAAAATGAAAATAGCGACGGCTCTTGTCTCCGTGAATACAGTAATAAACGATGGTAACTTTAACCTAATTTAACAGTACATTAGCAACATGCTAACGAAACATTCAGAAAGACAATTTACAAATATCACTAAAAATATCATGTTATCATGGATCATGTCAGTTATTATTGCTCCATCTGCCATTTTTCGCTGTTGATCTTGCTTGCTTACCTGGTCTGATGATTCTGCTGTGTACATCCAGATGTTCTGCCCTTGTGAAATGCATTGAACATGGGCTGGCATTATGCAAATATTGGGGCGTACACCCCGACTGCTACGTAACAGTCAGTGTTATGTTGAGATTCACCTGTTCTTCTGAGGTCTTTTAAACAAATGAGATTTATATAAGAAGGAGGAAACAATGGAGTTTGAGACTCACTGTATGTCATTTCCATGTACTGAACTCTTGTTATTTAACTATGCCAAGTTAAATTTAATTTTTGAATCTAGGGCACCTTTAAGCAAACAAGTTTAACCCTTTAACAACCCAGTGGTCCGCTGGCGGGACGGTAGTGTTATATGGTTAAAAATGTTGTTTTTTTAAATGAGGAGTATGCCGTCTAACTAATCTTTTATTATGCTCGTAGTGGACTGGAGCTGACGTCTCACTTTGGGAAAAATACCCCCCCAATGTCCCTCATGTTATTATGTCTAGACATGTAGTTTTAACTTTTGCTGGTAGATGTGAGAGGCATTCTGGGATACCTGGCTGTCTCAAGTCCTGATGCATCCTCGCTAAAAGGCGGATCAAGAACACATCCAGGGATTTAACCTGTACTTGGCTAGATGTGAACTTTGAATTGGATCAGTACTCGGGCAGCAGCTGATGACGTTTCAAAAACAGACAAGAACGCATATTAAAAATAGATAACTAATGAATGAATGAGGCATTTATATAGCACTTTACTATGTACTACTGTACACCGTAAGTGCTTCACAATCACATCAGGGGTCGCTCCTCATCAACAACCTGGATAATTCAACAAGAGAGCCGTCGCTATTTTCATTTTTAAACACTTGCAGTCTGTATAATTCATAAACACAACTTCATTCTTTATAAATCTCTCCAACAGTGTAGCATTAGCCGTTAGCCGTTAGCCACGGAGCACAGCCTCAAACTCATATAATTCATCTTTTGTATATGCAACAGGCAATCTTTGGTCTCAATCTATAATTAGTTCCCTGGAAAATTGTTTTGGCTGAGGGTAAAGTTTCATAACTTTATATATTTAGGCTATTTAACTTTACCGTTGTAGTCTATTAGAGCGCTGACTTTGAATGTTTGACTGAACTGTTTGCTTTAATTTTTATTGTAGCTTCTTACACCTGTAAATGTAAATGTACCTTTTGCTTATATTTTTATAATGGCTGTTATTGATCATTAAAACTAACATTTAACAAAATGAGACAGAGTTGTGTTTTATGATTGCAAACTACACTCGCCTAAAGGATTATTAGGAACACCTGTTCAATTTCTCATTAATGTAATTATCTAATCAACCAATCACATGGCATTTGCTTGAATGCCTTTAGGGGTGTGGACAATCTCCTGAACTCCAAACTGAATGTCAGAATGGGAAAGAAAGGTGATTTAAGCAATTTTGAGCGTGGCATGGTTGTTGGTGCCAGACGAGCCGGTCTGAGTATTTCACAATCTGCTCAGTTACTGGGATTTTCACACTTTTGCAGGAACCAATCACAGACTGGCTTATCCACCTTCCTCGCTATTGGCGGGTATAACATGATGACGAAGCGAAGGCAAGCAGCTTTTTGTTTACATTGAACATGGCGGCCACCGAAGCACAGCAACCAGTTGATGCCACTGTCAATGCTTTTTTAAAAGTTTTCAAAGGCAAGTTTTCTTTGAAAATGGAACAGAGACTTGCCCTGCAACAATTCATAAAAAAGAAGGATGTGTTTGCCTTACTACCGACGGCTTTGGTAAAAGACTAATTTACCAGCTAGCACCGCTGCAAAGTATGTCACCCGGATTGTTGATCTGATTGGTTGAAGGACTATCCAATTGCGTTAATAATGCTCGTTGATCATGCCTCTTGTGCAGTAGAAAATTCATAGCAGACTCTCCAGACCAATGTTCAATTTTAAATTGAGCTTGGTCTGGTGATAGCCAGACAAGTATGCGGCAGTCCTGTGGGCGAAAATGCCTTGTTGATGCTAGAGGTCAGAGGAGAATGGGCCGACTGATTCAAGCTGATAGAAGAGCAACTTTGACTGAAATAACCACTCGTTACAACCGAGGTATGCAGCAAAGCATTTGTGAAGCCACAACATGCTCAACCTTGAGGCGGATGGGCTACAACAGCAGAAGACCCCACCGGGTACCACTCATCTCCTCTACAAATAGGAAAAAGAGGCTACAATTTGCACGAGCTCACCAAAATTGGACAGTTGAAGACTGGAAAAATGTTGCCTGGTCTAATGAGTCTCGATTTCTGTTGAGACATTCAGATGGTAGAGTCAGAATTTGGTGTAAACAGAATGAGAACATGGATCCATCATGCCTTGTTATCACTGTGCAGGCTGGTGGTGGTGGTGTAATGGTGTGGGGGATGTTTTCTTGGCACACTTTAGGCCCCTTAGTGCCAATTGGGCATCGTTTAAATGCCACGGCCTACCTGAGCATTGTTTCTGACCATGTCCATCCCTTTATGACCACCATGTACCCATCCTCTGATGTCTACTTCCAGCAGGATAATGCACCATGTCACAAAGCTCGAATCATTTCAAATTGGTTTCTTGAACATGATAATGAGTTCACTGTACTAAAATGGCCCCCACAGTCACCAGATCTCAACCCAATAGAGTATCTTTGGGATGTGGTGGAACGGGAGCTTCGTGCCCTGGATGTGCATCCCACAAATCTCCATCAACTGCAAGATGCTATCCTATCAATATGGGCCAACATTTCTAAAGAATGCTTTCAGCACCTTGTTGAATTAATGCCATGTAGAATTAAGGCAGTTCTGAAGGTGAAAGGGAGTCAAACACAGTATTAGTATGGTGTTCCTAATAATCCTTTAGATGAGTGTATATGCACATATTGATGAACCACATACGTTTAATATTTTTAAGATGTAAATGAAAAGAGGAAGATTTATAGTTCTGGTTTATACCATTCTGGTGTTTTATTGTAACGTAGGGAGTCCACTGAAGGAGAGCGTTGTGTTGAACCCAAGTGCAGTTTATTTACATAAATCCAAAATACAGACATGAATGAACAGGAACAGAAACGTGGCTTGACCTGACTTGACTTAAACAGACTTGACGTAAACAGACTTGACGTAAACAGACTTGACAAGACAAAGACGACTCACCGACAGCAGGTTACATTGATAATACATGACAAAGGAACATGGGGAAGACAATGGATATAAATACAAGAACTGATGGAACACATGACTAGGACAACCAATGGGGAAGTGACACAAGGAACAAGAGAACCAATGACAGAACATTACATGACCATAAACAACCAATCAGAACATGACACATGGACTAAGGGAGAACAAGAGGAGCAAGGGAAGCATGACAAAAACAAGCAACATGAAACAAACTACAAAATAAAAGACATGAAAACCAAAACATGAACACAAAAACCCAAAACACCTGTGACATTTATAGGTTTTATTGGTTGTAAATATACATGTAGTGAAGATAATCTTTGACTGCATTGCCTGAACCACATGCATGGGTATTAATGTTAATTTTATTGTTGCCTAAAGTACACATACAGAGATAACTGGAATGGCCAGAATATCAAATGTCAAGTGTCCCCAACTAAGCAAGCCAAAGGCGACAGCGACAAGGTACTCAAACGCCAACAGGTGACATCAGGTGACAAACAGGTGGCAAATAGGTGTTAAAATTGATAAAAAAACCTTGGGAGAAACCAGGCTTAGTCGGGGGGCCAGTTCTCCTCTGGCGAACAGTGCTTTGTTATGATTCAGGCTGCTATCATAAGTCCGATAGGATCGCAACATTTAAAGTATTTAATCCAGTTTTTTTTGTGCTGTTGACTTCTGCCCTTATTTCACATTCTTGCAAATGGGAATTCAAAAGAGAACACTTTTTTTTTCCTTTGTACCGAGTTTAATTTAGGTATGATAGAACTGTTGGAATTATTTATATTGACAATATAGAAAGTTAAACATTTAGTGCTTACTTTTTTGGTTAGTTTTTGAAACAAACAAACTCAGAACTGTTGAAATTCATTGGTTATACATAAAATTCAATGAAGGTTGAATAATCTTTGAACTACAGTATGTAGTTATCTGCATGTCTCATCCATGGAGATGCAACAATAAAGAACAAGAACTGACTGAAAAAGTTGAAATTTAGCTATAGTCTGAGCCCCTTTATTAAATGCCTGCAAGTGAGGAATGATTAAAAAAAAGAAAGAAAAAAGGTCAAATTCACTCAGCATTCCATGATCTACACTATCTCAATTACAATTAAGAACAAATTAACTGTATTTAGTTAGGCACAGTCCAGTACATTATAGTAAGGCTCATTTTTATGTTGAAATAATGAAGATTTCACTCCAGACTGGCTGCTGGCCCCTGCCTGGCCACCCCTATGAAAAAATCCTGGCTCCGCCACTGCGTTCTGTGTAATAGAATCACCAATAACTAGGGCACTTCCAACAGGATTCTCAGTGGGTGTGTCACTGGGAGGGAGAACCTGTTTGATGTTCTTATTGGAACGGAAGAGTGGTGTTTTCCACAGTTAGGCCCCCTCATGTCACCCAAGTGCCCTTCACATTTATGATGGTAAAGAATCGCTGTGCGTGATGATGCTGAAGCAGAAATTGATGTGTAAATATTGTCTGTTTACCCAGTTTATGAATATTCTCAACATAAATATATACAACTTACACAACAGACTCGAATTGGCTTGGCACATGAACATGAAACTCAAAGAACATCAGATTACACTAAGGCCCCATTTACACTGCACGGTTCAAGTGACCCAATTCCGATTTTTTTCCTCCCATGTGGCACAGATCGGATATGAGTCACGACCGTGTAAGCAGGAAAAAAGCGCATGGATTCCGATTTTCACAGATCGGTTTCAGGCCTCATTCATATGTGGTTATAAATCAGATATGAATCGGATACATGCGTTTGTGCCTGCAGTGTAAGTGGACAGATCGGATATTCCCCTGTAAATGCGACTCCTGCGTCATTGAAAAGTGAGGGTTTTTTAGCATTTCGCGGTACAGACATACCTATAACAAACGGAGCATCTCTAGTTGACTGGTAGATTATTAATTTCATTTGTTTGTGTTAAATAAAAGGTGATCTGACGTTGAAATGTGTTGCTCTTGAAATCGCACTGAGTGCTCGTTGCCGCTGTTGTTAGTGACGACGGCTCGTGCACAGACGCGCGCTTCAGTCCCGTTGTGGAGACTCTATTCGTTCCATTGTAACCACAAAATAAAAGCACACAAACTTGCAACTGCCCTTGATATACAATCACTGATGAACGCATTGGTTTTAATGACAAAAAAAACTAGTATAGGATGGCGGATTCGAGCCCATGAAGCTGTGAATATCTGGTCCAGGAAACAATCATTGACACCCTCCACAAAGAGAGTAAGTCACAGATGGTCATTACTGAATGTGGTGGCTGTTTACAGAGTGATGTATCAAAGCATATTAAATGCAAAGTTGACTAATAGGAAGAAATTGGGTAGGCAAAGGTGCACAAGCAACAGGGATGACCACAAGCTTGAGAATACTGTCAAGTAAAGCCGATTCAGACACTTGGGAGAGCTTCACAATGAGTCAAATGAAGCCGGAGTCAGCGCATCAAGAGCCACCACACTCAGACATCTTAAGGAAAAGGACTACACAGCAACATCCTCCTCAAAACTGAGTGACAACATTTCAGCTGAGCCAAGAAAACAGTCTTCACCAAGTGAGTCAATATGCTTTAGTCTGTTTGTTTCAGTGTCCTCTCACTGATTGTGTCTGTGCTTGCTAACAATGGAAGAGTTCTACTCATAATGAACTTGTTAACAATTTGAAGTGGTGCTCCCCTGGCATTTTTAACAAGTCTTACAAGCTTTCCATTGCCATTTTCAAAATTAAATGCTGAATGCGCCCAAAGAGGTCCCCAATTTTTCACACTCGCTGACAAATGCTGTAGTAAATGGACATTAAATGTCATACACTTTCCTCCATACAGCATCTGAAAGCGAAAAACAAACTCAAGGAGTAGTTGGTCTGCTTTTTTTACATCATCTTTTGAAATGCTGTCACTCAAAAGTAGGTAAACAGCTTGCACTAATAGCGCAAAATGGCAAAGATATTTTGAAGGGAGAATATCTTTCAGGCAGGGCAGCGCATAAAAAGAAGCCAATCTCTCCACTCAGCAGCCTTCCAGTGCTTTCTTTCACTGAGATCCCTGGGAAGTCTGCGAATATACTGAGGGGGTTTTATTTTAGACAAGCGTGCACTGACAACACGTTGATTGTCTGGAGAGCCAACGTAGAAATCTCTACCAAATTCCTCCAGCCACAACTTTAACAATTGTTTAGTCACGCCAAGTAAAACACAATGCATATAATCTGGCACAAATCCATAAACCACATCAAAATACGGTAAATTGACCAATGGTGATAGGCCCTTAACCCCTCTGATAGGTTGCCCACCGCTAACTGCCTCCTCCATGTCATGGATCATTTCTGATGCATTTCTGTCAGCATGTTCCTCTTCACTAACAGGGTGACAGCTCCACAGATATATTCTCCTGGATGGTAACAAAACCCACAACCATAGTAGCCATTAAACTGGGTGAGGTTTTGCATAATGGGTCTAGCAACAGAATCCACACAACAGCATAACCCACCCTACCAGTTTACTTTTTATCCATGAATTTGTGATTTTGTTCCACCACATTACTCCATCAACAATCAGTTTTTTCGCTTGCTCTACAAATTTGTGAAGAAATATATCCATCCTTGGTTCCCCTTTCCCATGCCACAAACCAGCAAGTATCATGTTTTTTCTACGTTCAGCAGGTGGAATTTCATTTATAGCCAGCTGTATTGGCCAGATTGATGTACCTGAGGCTTTGTACAATGGACTTCCGTTTGAATTAAACACATATGAAAGGTTATCCTTATTGTGCAGAATTCCCCCTGGGTGCGAGAACTCTTTGTACATATCACCATCATAAATGTCCCCAAGTACATTCTCTGATGTTTCTCTTGTAAATCTAAAATTTAGTGAATTTCTTAAGTTGTTGTTTTCAAGGAGTGACTTAACCTGCAAATCCACTGGTAAAGTTACAAAGTAACTCTGGCTTTTCAGATCTTGGGTACTGTTTGTCTTGTTACAATATGAACACACATAGTTTTTCCTCTGATTATATTTTTTATGACTTGCAAGATATGACTGACAGAATGTACAAAGGAAATGAAGTTCTGTTCTCTGGCTTAAGTGTGTGAACATCTTACTAAGCATGTGCTTACTGACTGTAGGCCTACACGAGTCACTAGAGACCGTTCCTCCACTTATAACAGCGGCAACACAGCATTTCAAAAACAACGTCAGATCGCTTATTATTTAACTCAAATGAACGTCAGCTGGATGTTTAATTTGAATTCGACCCAAAACAAGCACATTCTTTTCATGAGTGTTGTCGTGCTCTCGCTGAAATCTGATGATCAGACAGTAACGTTACCTAACAGTAGCCTACACTGTGTTATTTCGTCAGTCAGTCATGAAAGTCAGGTGGTTAAAAGCTTCTGGCAACTTTAAATCCAGGAAAGAAGGTACAGGGCAAGGACAGTTTTGAGTTCTGATTCTGAATCTGAGCGAGCGCGAGAGTGAAGGAAATCTGACTGAGAGTTAAGAGATTTGTGCTCGCTCAACACTGGATGAGCTCTCGACTTTTGCCATTAAAATAACGTCACAGAAACGGCCTTAAATAAACTATATATATATATATATATATATATATATATATATATATATATATATATATTAAAGGATCATTTTTGATAGCTGCAGTCGATTTTTTTTCTTGTTAAAATCCATGGAGAATATCTCGTAATTTTCCGTGGGTGCTCGACCATTTCACAGGATCGGCGCCTATGCATCAGGCCCCAGAGGTGTAAACAGTTATCTGTCTCCCTCGTCTACTAATGATCCGATTAACCAGAATACATCTTAATACCAGGTGTAAACAGGGCCTTAGATTTAATAAAAACACTCGTTTTCCACATTTCTAACAATCTTTCTTTCCTTGCTGGAAAAAACCTTGCCGAAGTAGCTCCATAGGAACCTAAAGTAGAAACGCAGGATAAGTGAAACCATGATGACCCAACATCAATAAAGACATCCAGTGCTAATAAGAGTTTGATGATCCTAACGCAACATGGAGTTAGCATTTGGAAGAAAAGCGCCAAGAGCAGGTCCAGAGCTGAACAGGTACAAACTGCCATAAAACAAGGAAACTCCAAATCCTGACTTACATCCCAACAAACATGCTGGAGCCATCATATATCATAAATATAAAGGGATGAACAAGGAACTAAACAAGACACTACTGAGACTGCTGAGAAACAAAATACAGGAGGAATGTGAGAAGAGAAAGTGTGGATGTACACAATAAGAAAATGAAAAGCCTGAAAAATAGATAGGTAAAGAAAGCAAGTGAGAATGGACTAATCACTTGTGATGAACAATCCAGGATGGAGTCTTGTGGAAGATGAGCATCTGATATGGGCCACATTTAAAGGTCATGTTTACGTCCAGTTTTTTGGACATACGTTGAATGCCTATGGCTGTCCTGCCAGAAGCTTGTTATTTTACTTTAGAATGTTTTAAATAAGGATATTTGTCTTAAATGCTTCAGATGGCCTGGAGTCATATGGATTCATTTTTTTATGGATGGTTTCATTTTTTTGTCTTCAGAATTTGGGCAGCTATTCACAACCATTATAAACCTTGGAGGACTAAGGATATTTTTAAATATATCTCAGATTGTGTTTGTCTGAAAGAGGGGGGGAGGGGGGGGCAAGAATACATTGAATTGCAACAGTTAATCAGTTATTAATATTTCTTTGGTCCTCTCTCGTTTTGGCATGTGCTCATAATTTCTTTGAATGAGAGCCTGGCCTAAAATTATGTCACACAAATAAACGCAAATAAACTACGCAATATGCTCACAAAATCTTTATTCAAATATTATTAAAAATGTCTTAGGGTGAATATTAGAGCTGTGAATCTTGGGGTAGACAGCGAATCGATTCAATTCACAATTCATAGGTGTTCAATTTGTTTCATGAACGATTTTTGCAAATTCAGAACAATTCTGTGGCAAGGGGGGCGTGGTTTAGCGAACCCTGCAGCGGGGGAGAGCGTCAGGAGATGTGCGGTGAGTGAGTGGGTTAACCGCAAATAACAAACACCTGTCTCTTGTTGCAGTAATTGGCGTGGAGTGAGTATAAAACGGCAGGAGAAACAGGAGCGAGTGAGAGAGAGAAGGACTGCTGGCTGCCACACTCATGGACTTTGGTTGTTATTTTTGTTAGAGTGAATTTATGTTGATTTTTGACTGTTTTTGTGCCTGTCTGCACACCTCTTGTTTTGAGTTTCCAATAAAAGCAGCCAGTAGTCAAAGCCAACCCTGCCGTCTTCCCTCCTTTACAAAAAACATTGTTACAAATTCTATTCAAGAAGATTTACATTATAATTCGATGTGATTCAATTCATTAGATTCGATTCTGCATTTTTATATGCATTCATAGGGTTATTGAAATGCTTCCCCCAATGTGTCTTAGTCAGGGTGCAAATTACAAAGTCTTCAGGAGGTCAGAGAGTGGGGGCAAAATATATATTATGTATATATATATAGTCCATTGTTAAAGGTTCATGAAACCCCCATTTTCCCCTGGTCGTTCACACCTCAAAGCTCAAAATCTCTGTGAAAATGGGTGTGTAAAGCTCTGGAAAAGTGGGAGTGTAGAGGGGGGAAGAGGGGAGATGCAACCAATGGAGCACAGACATACAACAAACCCATTATACAGAATAATGAATATTAAAATATGAGCACTGAGAAAATGACAACAAACTCCCAAGCACAAGGGCAAAAGAATATTTAAAAGGGCTAATAATAGGCTACTTTGATTATGTTTACGAGCACTGCAGTCTCTTGATAAACGACACTTAGTTTAACACAGAAAAAATAAAGACAATTCATTTTGTCCATTTTTATTTGAATTTTCTATCTAAACCAGTCTTTTGTCTATTAGAATAATCATGTCATCTTGATAGGCTACACCACTGTATCCAGTTTGCACATATAATTTATTTGAAGAAGACTTGATGAAATATGTGTGCATACACTTTGCTGGTTCATGTTTGGTGCAGGAGAATATGTGAAATATGTCTATAAAACTTTAAACACAGATACTTTATTCTGTATGAGCTAGGATTCACATGATAGTGTTGTTAAACACAAAGCGGAGCTCTGCGCTGAAACCGATCAAATGCACGCTCCGCCTGTATATCATAACAACAATTGTAATTTTGATGTGTTCGTATTCAAACTCCAGTTCTGACCGCATCACAGGCAAAGTATAAACAACACTCATGTAGCGATGTACAGTTATTAATCAATTTATGGATGAAATATGAATATCATAATTCAGAAAGCTTTATGACGTTCATATATCGACCCAACGGGGAATTAAACATATATGGTGAATTAACTACAACGAATTATAATCAATCACATATATGATTAGTTCTGGTTTAATAATTATGTGGAAAACTATCAGTTCGTCCACCGAAACGGAAAATTATCCACAGATTATCACGACAGAAATGTTATTCTCGGGCCGGGAGACTAACTTTCTATCATAGACTCCAAATATAGAGCAAGGATATTAGAATCAGAACGTTAAAGTGACTCGGTTGTTGCTAAAATGAGCAAGTGAACAAAAAGCATGGATATAATGAGTTTAATATACGAAACGGGTAATACACAGGTTATACGGCTAAATGGACACAAGTAAATACAAATACATACAAAGTAGAAGGAAAGGCAGAAACGAAAGAGATGATCAAAGCAGGTCAAATTGCAACCGTTCACCTGTAAGAGCCAGCAAGGAAACTCAGTATTTAAAATCGTAAAAACGTTATACTTGCATAGGTTAGTCAGGGTGCTTGGAGTTTCGGAGCGCTCGGTTTGATAGTTGCTTCTTCGTCCGGAGGTTGTTTCGGCGAAGTTTCAAACGAAGGTTTAACTGTTGTAATATGACCGGAAAATAAAGAAGAGAGTCCGTCTTGACGGCAGGAACTCGTGCAGAAAACTTGTGCCACCAAAAGACGCGTGTCATGGTGTTTTAAAGACAACAGACCAGAACGCCTTCTTGATAACGTCCTCCAATGCTAGCGTTGCAATTTGGCGGGTTTCCACATTCCTTTGTCCTGTCTCCCGAATAAATTTATGGTATGTTGAATCAATGCATTTTCTTCATAGTGTTATTAAACATTGAACGATGCATTTGACAGACATGTAACGTACATCAGTGAATAGCTCGGATTCACAGCTTTACGGAGAAATCAAACTCGACAGGTGTCCCTCGTCATATAAAGAAGATACCCTTTACACTCTATTACTACAGTTTCACATGAAAACTAACCTACTACAGTCAATTCTACAATTCTACACTAGTAACACATACATGCAGCGAGCACTACAATGGCAGATACATTCATATTTGTAGGTATAATGTTTGTGCATACAGTCTCTATGTAGGGGAGCCGTGTGTGTGTGTGTGTCTGTGGGTGTGTGCGTGTATTTTCCTTTTATGACCGTTTGGAATTTGGACCTGGTCCCTAGAAACCCGATCCGTGGTGTTGCACCCCCTTTGAAGTCGCGGAGGAGAGGTTAGGGGACTTATCGAAACAGTCATAAAAAGAGTCTCGTGATCCATTAGTGTCTGCCGGGCCGGAATCGATGTAAGATTTACAAACCAAAGTTCCGTGAATTGAGGCTTAAACACAGTTTATGGTGGGACCTGCTCATCCTTGAGACTGTGCAGACCCTACACTCATGTTCTGCTGTGCTGAGGGAAACATACATACGGCTCATGTGTCCGAACGCAGAGGTGAATGAACAGCACTTTAGTGACATTTGAATTTTCCGCTGTAATGCGATCTCATGCAAACAAATTGTGCTGGTAGATTACAGCAAAACAATCCACATGCACTCAAGCTTTTGCTCTGGTTGCATCGTAGGAAAACATATTTTTGTATTGTAGCACTGAGGAAACAAACACCAATGATATGTCTCTGAATGACAAGAGACCGAGGCAAGAGAAGTGATGCTTCTTCATGCTGAATATTGAATACCACTGAATACCGATGACGTCAGATTTTGTGACGTTGCTCCGACTTTGCTTTTCAAACCGGAAGACAGAAATCGCTCTAAAAAACGGCAAAATAATTAATTTCAACTTTTAAATAAAATTACTGAGTACCTTTAGTGTTTTCAATGATGTGCAGCCTATATATATATCTGTTCACAGCTCAAAAAATGTGTTCTGGGGTTTCAAGACCCTTTAATGTTAGTTCTTAATGATACCACATTACTTTATTTTAATAGCATAAAAATTGGCATTTGTTGAAAATTACATAAGCCAAAATTTGAAAAGCCTTTTAAAGTATTGTTAGTTCATGTTAACTATAGTCTGCAGGATAGTGTTAATGTCTACACAATCTTATTAAAGTCTTCCAGGTACCTAATGCTTACATGGAGGGACTACCCCAGAATATCATGCACTTTGCCAACTTTTTCTTATTTTCCCTGGCATTTCTGGACTAGTGTCGAGGACTAGTGCATCTTCAAGCCTAAATTCAGCATGAGTAAAATAAAGTACAGTTAAAATCAGATACTCCGAGACTTTTACTCAAGTTGTCTTAAGCCTCGGGTATACTTCACTTTCCGCGCCCGGACGCGTCACGCGCGCAGTCCCGTCCGCGCGTCTTTCAAAGTATACTACACCACGGATGCGCGCGGATGACCGCGTTTGTCACATGCGCACTACATCCTTTTTTCTATGCTCTACCAGACATCGGAGAGCAGCACTGAGTCGTGTCATCAACGTGACATTCACTGGGCATGATCGGAGAAGAAAAGAAGTGCATCCTTTCCCATATTTTACTTATCCCCCTCCATGAATTTGTCACCCTAAAGACATCTTTGTACTCTTTCAAACATGAATTGTACAAATGTGGTTACTTTCTAATCTCTTCGCACAAACGCTGGTCAAGTTCGCTGTCCATTGTCGTGTTTTTCTCTTTTTTTTAAACCAGTCTTTTCACACTCTTTTTTGACAGCTGAACACTGTGCTCAATACTGTGCGTATTGCCACCTAGTGGACTCCTCTATACTGCTTGCGCATGCGCTGTTGCACGCGGACTGTCCGCGCGGTCTCGAAATTTGGCCTGCACGCGGCCAGGGTGTGCGGCCGGCCGCGAGCCCTCCTCATGATAAAAAAATTACGTCATGCGGACGGTGCACGAACGCGGATGGCCGAAGTATACCTGGGGCTTTAGAATTGGTCACTTTTAACTTGTAACAGAGTCATTTTCATTGTAAAGTATGTGTACTTTTATTCAAGAATTGTTTTCAGGCAGTTTCCACAGTGACTTCTAAAACAGCTCTCTTTCGAGTGAAACTCTTTCTCTTCAGTGTGAATATTCATGTATTCCCTAAGGCTTCATTCCTATGTGACGCCATTCCTGCACAGAGTGCAGGTGTAAAGGCAAGAACACACCAAGCCGACACCGACGAACTAGTGGCGCTGAAAGCAGACTGCGGGTTGGGCTCACGTTGGCAGCGTCTGTGTCCAGAGTTGCCCTGACACACCAAACCGATGCTTGACAGCTGATGGACAAGCAGCACGCCCCTTCTGCGCCTGGGTAAGATGAAATGCCTTTCCAAGCCAGCAGGTGGCAGTATCTGAACAGCCAATAAGAATGATCAGATGGACCGAGGAGCTCCGATACTGATTCAACATGTCGAATCGGGCAGAAAAAAAAAAAGTCAATGAGGACCAACTTCAGCCGATGCTGCGGAACACACTGAGAAAACTTAGGCCCGTCCACATGGAGACACGTTTTTGTAAATACACACACATTTTGTATTGGATAGGCGTTTTGTCCACACAGATCTGGCGATTTTGGAAGGTAAAACCGCTATTTTTGAAACCGGCCCCCAGAGTGGATAAATCTGAAAACGGCGTCTTTGCGTTTTTGTGTGTACAGCCTATCCGTAAATTTAGAGAATTTATGGTGTCATCACCCCATTTGTCAACCCTAGTCAGACACTGCTAACAGCACAAAAATTGAGCGTCAGCGTTAGTTTAGGAAGGCCTCGTAGTCAAGCTCCGCTATCAGCTGATTCACAAATTCCAGCCACACCCATATCAGCTGATCCGGTTTCTATGGACTCCATTGGCAACTCTAAAATAAGGCGCATTACTTAAACGCAGCTTCCGTCTCTCTGCTTGCTTGGCTGCTTCCACTGCACGCTGCTTGTAACCCTCCTCCTTAAACTTGTGTTGAACTTAATCAGTGTCATTCTGTTGTCACTGATGCAGGCTCTGTTCTCAATAGGGGGATTTTCTGTTGCTCTCCCAGTTAAAAAATGGGAGGTTGTCCCCAGAAGCTGCTGCTGTTCCCGGTCTTGGCTTTTCATGGAGCTCATGAAAAGGACTGGGAATTTAGAACTGAGCCATACCGCAAAATTCTAACTTTAGCAAAATATGCCAATAAAAAATTTACTAAATTTTGTCTCTTGTAATTTTTGAATTAAGTGGTCCTGACTGAACAACAACATCAATACCAGACTCTATATGCTTGTGTTCATGCTGCAGAGGCTACTGAGCCAAAATAAAGCATTATTTCTAATCTTTACTATAGTTTTTATACAGTGCGCAAGGTTTATGCACATGCTCCAAGTCTTATTCGCTGCTTTAAGTGTATCTCTGTGACAGAATTACAGAGCCACATATTGGTCTGGCATGTATACTACATTGTTTTGATTCTTTTCAGAGGTTTCGTGTGGACGCAGATATTTCTTGAAACAAGGAAGAAAAAAAAAAAGATTGGATAGGGTAAGCTCCGGCTTCATGTGGACGTAGCCTTAGTCGGCCGAACAAAAACTACCCGACAACTTACTGTCGGCTTAGTGTGTTCCTGCCTTATGGCTTTTCTCCAGTGTGAATTCTCATGTGGACTGTAAGGCTTCTTTTATGACTGAAACTCTTTCCACATTGTTGGCAGGTGAAAGGCTTTTCTCCAGTATGAATTCTCATGTGGACTTTAAGGCTTTCTTCACGTGTGAAACTCTTTCCACATTGTTGGCAGGTGTAAGGTTTCTCTCCAGTGTGAATTCTCAAGTGGACTATAAGGCTTATTTTATGACTGAAACTCTGTCCACATTGTTGGCAGGTGAAAGGTTTCTCTCCAGTGTGAATTCTCATATGGCCTATAAGGCTTATTTTTTGACTGAAACTCTTTCCACATTGTTGGCAGGTGTAAGGCTTTTCTCCAGTGTGAATTCTCATATGGTCTATAAGGCTTTTTTTATGACTGAAATTCTGTCCACATTGGTAGCAGGCGAAAGGTTTCTCTCCAGTGTGAATTCTCATGTGGTCTTTAAGGTGGTTTTCACGTGTGAAACGCTTTCCACACTGTTGGCAGGTGAAGGGCTTCTCTCCAGTGTGAATTCTCATGTGGTATTTAAAGGTTTCTTTATGTCTGAAACTCTGTCCACATTGTTGGCAGGTGAAAGGTTTCTCTCCAGTGTGAACTCTCATGTGGTTTTCAAGTTTTCCTTTTCTATTAAAACTCTTTCCACACTGTTGGCAGGTGTGAGGCTTTTCTCCAGTGTGAATTGTCATGTGGGCTGTAAGGCTTCCCTTTTGACGGAAACTCTGTCCACATTGTTGGCAGGTATAAGGCTTTTCTCCAGTGTGAATTCTCATATGGTCTTTAAGGTTTCCCTTTTGACTGAAACTCTTTCCACATTGTCGGCAGGTATACGGCTTTTCTCCAGTGTGAATTCTCATATGGTCTTTAAGGTTTCCCTTTTGACTGAAACTCTTTCCACATTGTCGGCAGGTATACGGCTTTTCTCCAGTGTGAATTCTTATGTGGTCTTTAAGGTTTTCTTCACTTGTGAAACTCTTTCCACACTGTTGGCAATAAGGCTTCTCTCTGGTGTGAATTATCATGTGGACTTTAAGGTTTCTTTTATGTCTGAAACTCTTTCTACAGTGTTGGCAGGTGAAAGGCTTCTCTCCAGAACTCTTAGTTCCAGTCTTTTGAGCTCTTTTTTGTGAGGAACCCTGTGTTGCTCTTTCCCCAGTCATGAAATGATGTTTATAATAATGTTCTTCCTCTTCTTGCCTTTCATTAAGTTCATGACTCGCCTCTTTCAGTGCCATTAGGTCTAGGGCAAAAATAGACATAAAACAATTTAGACATTTAAAAGCTTCAAAACCAACAACATGTTTGTATCCTATGGAACAGGGAAGGGCAGCTTTGGTACTGGAGGACCACTCTTTTGCAGAGTTAAGTTTCATCCCTAATCAAATACACCTGCCAGTAATTTTCAAGCATTCCTGAAGACTTTAGGCTGATTTTTACTTTTGCGTCAAGATGACGAATTCTGTGAAGGATGCAGTATATGGAGTGTCCTTAGCCAGAATTAAATGAGACGTCTTTTGTAGGACACACAGGCAGGAAAGAAAACAGGAAGTATATCGTTGCTATGCCAACATGTTCACGGCAGCCTTGTTGCGCTCTCAGACAATGAATGAAAATTAATAATAAATTTGTATGTAATTTGACAAGAAAATGTATTTGTTTTATTTTGGGTTATGCTTGAGCTGGCTAATGTACAACAGATATCTGTTACAGAGACAAAGGAGGAGGATATTAGGCAGAACAAAGTTTAAAACAAAAACAAGCTTGAAACTACTTATATTTAAATGGGTGATGAACTGAGAAATCAAATTTTCCTTTTGACACATAAGAGGTCATCATACTAAAAGAATATTCTGTAAGTTTTAGAGTTGAAAACTTCCTTATTAGTCCAATAAAAGCTTTAATTGACACCAGACCCAGAAAAAGACAGGATTTACAAAGTGGGGATCTATGAGGTCAAAGGGCAGCAAGCACCGCCTCTGCAGAAGATCAACGCCTACTTCATCCCTGCCTGTTTAGCCCCGCCCACCGAATCACGCATGACATGCAATAGAATAGGTAGCCTAAGTATTTAACTGTGTTAAATCTAATGCTTGATCTGATATTAATGATTCATGTACAGTCAGATGATCTTTGTCTATGTGTCAGTAAATCAAACCAGTGACTAAACTTCACCTTGCGTTGTTTCTCTTAGTAGGATGAAAATAATCAGTTATTTAACGGTGACTGAATTATATAAAGAAAGCTCAAAGAAAGTCCCCTTTGCAATCGTTGGAGCAGCACGCTGAAGCTGTCAATCAAACAGCGTGAGTTTATCAGTGACTGACGTGCAAAACTCCCGTTTTATTAAGTGAATCTCTTATATCGCGTTTGCAGTTAGTGAAGATGAAAGCATTTGTTAGTGTAGAGAAATTTAGTTGCAATGATGAGATCACAGCTTTCATTCGCTCAACATGTCTGTGATTGACTACAATGTTCATCTCTGCAACCTCTGGAGGATGCAGCCTTCGAAATGAGACACAGCTATTGTTTAGCCTTGTATCCGGCCTTGTCTCCGTGTTTTTGACCCTGGACTGTTTCCGTGTTTATGATTGTTTGCTGCCTGCCTAGACCTTTGCCTGTGATTGGATTATTTTTCTCGTTTCTGTTTGCTGGTGTTTGACCCTCTGCCTATATGACTACGCTCATCCTATTAATAAAGTCTGCATGTGGATCTCCAACTCTGTTGTCGCGTCCCATACATTACACATACAAGGAACAAAAGAAAACACAACGGGAAAAACACTAATAAAGCAGACAGCGGCAGTTATCGTACAAAACGTAATGTACATAATACACTCGAGTCAGCATATGATTATCGTGTTTATATTGTTTCACATGTACATGTTGAGAAAAAACTATAATATCCACATGCTCGGGTGAGAAAACAAGCTGCACTGACAGACGTTGCAGAGACACAAAGATAACAATAATACATAACGCTGTGCTAAGCTAAGTTTCTAACAGCAGCACTTTGTATTTTCTGTTCGTTAATATATCTCCCTCGATGAAACTTAAAGGAAGCATATGTCTCAAAATCATTTTGCTATTAGATAAGTTATCTTATCGGCTCACTCAGGTTACAGCTGCGCTTACCTGTTGTGAATGCAGTGATGAACAGCTTTCTTTCCTCATTTGATGGGTGTTTAGATTTCATGTGTTTTCTCATTATGGTGGTGATATTATAACTCAGTTTCAGTAATTCATTTGATCAAAAGTAATTCGATTGTGTAAGATCATTTTCATCTAAGTAATTCCAAACTTCGCGAGGCAGGCAACAACATTTTGCGACGATCAAATAAAATAAACCTATTAAACATGCTCCACAGCACCACCCGGTGCATTTAGTTATAACTGCAAGTCATGAAAACTCTCGGAGTGTTTGGTATGGTAATGGATATGACAATGTAGATATATTTGGTCTTGGTGGAATATTTCTGCTACGCTGCTGCTGCTTTATTGCTGCTGCTGCTGTTGATTACTGCTGCTGCAGAGCAAGTATGGGACTTGCTACTGCCAATACATACATGACCCGCTGCTGTGAGCAAGTAAGACATGCTGCTGCTGTACAATATAGCGTACATGAATAACCCCCCAACAGAGCAGGTTACATGATATTGGACAATACAAGCATTATTATAACAATATTATTATTATTATGTCAGAGATCCCCCATCAATGCAGAAGGCAAGATGATGATTCACCCTCACCCCCCAGCAGATCTACCGCCAAAACAAATGTACTGCTGCTGCTTCGAAGAGCCATAGGAACCGTGTGTATGCTATCTATGTGTGCCTGGTTCATTTTTGCCACAACAAATATTCTGGGCTGTAAGGCTTGGCTCTAGTGGCCTATTAGACTATATGTGCCTGGGCTATCACGTCGAATGGCTTAGCTCTAGTGGCCTATGTAAATGTGTGTCTGAGCCAAAAGGCTCAAACATACCAATTAGAACACACATTATGTGTGGCTTTAACAAATGGTAAAACATTGCAGGCTAATAGAGATAAGAAACCCTCCACGACCACCTGAGCAAATAATAGTATAATGATGTAGCATCATTTGATAATGTCATTGTAACCCTATATACTCCTAAAAGTAATCTCATTCAGATGAACGGAAAATTAATGAGCATGACTTCAACATGCATCAGCTGACCCAGCCCGAAACATGTAGGTACATAAAACATCAGCCCTGAAGAGTTGTTGAAGTTGAGCAATACTATGACACATTTATATTTACACATCATAATATCAATGAGATTAACAGAACTCACTATCTTGTCTGAGTTGCATGCTAATGCATTTCTATTACATCTTTGTCCCATATGCAATGGTTATGGCAGTGGATGCAATTTGACAGTGAATCCCATAACATAATTTCTCAGCGTGCAACTGACTGTCGGTCCTCACAGATAAACACAAATCAAACGTACGGCCGCATTTACTTATCTCAGTAGCGAACTCAAAGTTTCGCTACGTCAATGGCTGATGACCACACTGCAGCTACCGCTCAGATCAACAAAGCTTGTCCATAATTCGGCCACACTGCCTGCCGTTGCGACACACCGCATATAGAAAACACCTAAAGTTATCCAGAGCGCAACAGGAATTATACTATACAGATTATAACACAAAATTACACATTAAGCATCAACTGAGGCACTCTTGCTTCATTTGAAGAACACATGGAACTGCCTTTGCACACTCTAAGGTAAGCAGAAATGATAAATATCATTCTACGTGAAATCCATTAATTAAATGACTTACCGACCTTGCAAAATCGCTGTTCGTCCTGTAGTATGAAAAGTAAATGCACAATAAAATCCGAATACAGCTGCTCACGTACTTAGTATGTAAATAAGATGAAAACATTGTTTGGATTTTAATCACGATATATTCAGATTGCATGATCACTCATTAGCCGTCACAAACTCATCTCACTCAATAGCAAACAGGTTACTTTAGCCCTGCACGCGGCACGCACGCAACGTCTGCTGCGTTCTATATTGTTGGTACATGCTCCATGGCTATCTGAATTTGTTATCCATACTGCTGCTGCTGTACAAAATACTTGCTGTAGCTTCGTTAGAATGTGATACAAGCGAAACGCGTTTCCATTTAAAGTTCAGCAAGCTTGTCTCTGTATCATTATAAAACATGCATATGCGCTAGCTGCTAAAATGCTTAGTAATTCTCTCTAAGCATTAAACACTGTTGATATGACATGAATTGATAAAGCAGACTACACAAATGCACAGTGATAGTATAAGAACCCATGTACTTATCTTAGATGATTTCTGAAGCACGTTGCATTACTAAGCAACACTAACTCATGTATTTAAAGATTAAGCACGCATGCTCATTGGCTACTAATACAGCAGGAACCATCATTATAGATAATGATGTGATAATTAGCAGGTTGTGTTAAAGGACCTATTAGTCTGCGCCATCTAGAGTTTCATGCCAGAACTTTGTATTTTTAGTTCTTAGGATTTATCATGGATTCACTGCATTACGGCCAGCAAATCAACATAGTAAAATTCATATAGTCTTTATTTTTTCGAATATAAATTACAGATCGGATATTCAAATATTGGACTATTTGTGCACACCCCTAGCATAGACTACTGCGCAGCGTCTCGGGTGAAGGTGCGACACAGAAATAAAAATCAGCCTTTACTGTTACATTTTGGGGTTGGGTTAATTTTTTACAGGTGTCTTTGATCAGGGATGGACTCTGCATAATAGTGTCCCTTCAGGACCAGAGTTGCCCATCTATAGATCTTATACACCAGTGGTTTTCAAACCTGGTCCAAAGGGACCCACCACTGCACATTTTGTATGTATCCTTTATTTTTCACATCTGGTGAAGATCATCAGCTTGTTAGAGGAGAGCTGACATTGATGGAGGAATTTACAAACTACAATTTCTGTTCATCACCGGACCTGATATAAACCTAAATATACTCAAATTATTTAAATTAATTGAAAAGTGTTTACTATTCAATAATTAATAGAAGATATTTGTTGTTGTAATGATGTCAGACATAGCACACACAATAGTAGTAGCCATTCTGTACTCCGGCACGGTTAGCGATCCGGGCCAGGGCCCGGTACAGAGCCATCACACTAGTGACATTAGACGGAAAGAATGAGTGCTTATGAGATGTGTTTTCTCAGCACAAAACTGGTTATACTGTAACTATGGTTAACTTCACAGACTTCAGTGAATGAATACCAGTACAAACATGTGCATCAAACAGATGGAGCACAGTTGAATAGAAATAAAACACTAGATGTCCTGTTACTGGAGATCTACATACATGCAGAGTTCAGATCCAACCCTGATCAAACACACCTAAAGAAGTAAAATAAGATCTCCAGGAACAGGATTGGGCATACCTGCTCTAGGTTCATCAGCTCATTATTAGAGACTCATGATCGGAAATTAATTTCTAAAATAAATCTACAAAGTGTCCTGTTGAGGTACTCCAGGGCTGCGCTCAAGTTCAGATTTTTATGCCCTTCCCTTGCTAACTTAAGGACTCAGAAGTACATCATTGTTTACACTGAACCAACACTGGCAGAATCTGTCTAGCTACTTTAAATGTACCTCTCTAGGCTCTTGATTGCTTGGAATATGCAATGGAGCTGATTTGCACATAGTAAGTTAGTTATTGGCAGATCTGAGGGACCTATAGGAGCTGAGTTCAGAGATATAGGATGGTACTTGTCCATTAAGAGCTTTAAAAACAATCAGCAACATCTTTAAATTGAATTCTGAAAAAGACAGGAAGCCAGTGAAGTGATAAAATTCAAGTGATATGATCTTGTTTTTTGCACTAGTTAACGGTCTATCTGCTGCATTCTGGACCATCTGCAAACGTGCCAATGAAGATTGAGGAAGGCCAAGGTACAGCGAATTACAACAGTCCAGCCGTGATGTGACAAATGCATTAATAACTTTCTCCAAATCTTGAAAGAAAAAGTGTTGATTTAAGTCTGGAAATGATTCTCAGTTGATAGAAGCTGTTTTTAACAACTGAGCTAATTAGTTTTTCAAGACAAAGCTCAGAATCAAAGACAACGTCTACATTTTTTGCATGTGACGTAATATATGGAGTAAGACTGTCTAAGTAATTTGCTATCGAATTTCTGTTTTTGGAGGGTCCAAAAATAATCACCTCAGTTTTCTCATTGTTAGCTGGAGGAAATTATTTGCCATCCAGCATTTAATATCCTCAAGACAGTCCATGAGAGGCTGCAGAGAATCTCTAGTTTTCACTGGAAGGTACAACTGAGAATCACCAGCATAGAAATGAAAAGAAATTTTGTATTTTTTGATTATGTTGCCAAGTGGAAGCATGTACAAATTATTAAATTAAAGTAATGGCCCCAGTGTTCCAATGTTTTCTTATGTTCCAGACAATACTGTATCTAAAACAGGAAGTAATGTTTTTCAATATTAGTGCTCATTTGAATCTGATCAAAATATGTCTGCTGACAATTGTAATATTTGCAAAATTCCCTAAGGGTTAAAACAACTATTTTTGACACTGGACTAGTGGATGACGTAATGGGTGAAATAACCTTTTATTTTAACAAAAACATCAGTTTGAGTGGGTTGGGAACTTCCCTGTATGCTTATAGTATAATATGGACTGAGTTGTTGATAATTGAGCTTTTTCTCTCCTTTGCTCTCCTGGGCTTCTGCTTCTTCTCTCTTATCTGCAAATGTCTTAATTATTATTCTTCCTTTTTGTATATTCTGAACTTCATCTATTAGATACAATACTCAGATTTTAGAATGTTATTTTACCTTTTGGTTTTATTAAATATTTCCATTATTGATTGAAGTTTGCGTGTGAAGCTAAATTTAATTGTAATGAAAAAATAATTTTTCCATCAACGTTATTTATTTATTTATTTAATATGGACATAGCAATAACATTGGACAAACCAGATGCATTGTTTAAAGTGTTATAGCACATGTGCTAATTTTCAACACCAGTCCATAGGGACTTTTATAACAGAAAGAAAAAACAAAAAAAACACATTATTAAACAAAACCCAGCACAATTTACACATGGGAACAACTTTGGCCCGATTTAAGCCACTTTTTGAGCTCTCTGGTGAAGATGTTAATATTGTTCTGTAATTTAGCCCCTCTATAGACGAAGCTAGACTGTCCAAAAGATGTTCTAAACTTCGGGAGCACACAATCCCCACTAACTGAGGCTCTGGTGGAAGGTCTTATCATCAGCCTGGATCTCTTTTCCCAAGTTTTTGCATCAATTTCCAAAGGGGAAATTTGAACTGCGTTGCATGATGAAATTCATTCAGCATGTGCAAACCTTAATTAAACAATTTCATGATCAATTAAAAAGGAATTTATACCTGAATGATTACGCTGGAATGAATGGATTCTGTAATATCATCTGTAAGATTATACTTCTGTATATTCTCTATTTCTGTAGAGCTGGACATTTTAATAATGATCAAATGACTGAGTTCAGCTGTGAGAATAAAACCAACCTGTTTGTTCCTCAGTTTCTTCATGTTTCACACTGAATGTTTCTTCAGTCTTTATTTCTTCAAACTCCTCTTTATTAAACTCAATCTTCATGTCTTCAGACTCATCTTTAATAAAATCAATCTTCATGTCTTCAGTCTCATCTTTAATAAACTCCATCTTTAAGAAGAGAATAATTAAAAGTCTTCAATGACCTGTTGGACAAAAAAACACTCAAAACTAACGCTGCAAATGAATAAACTTCATTTATAGATATTTATGATATACATTTTAGTATTTAATGAATTATAGATTATATTTAAATGATTACACTGATGAAAACATGATTAGTTAGTTAGTTAGTGTTTGTTGTTCTCGTTCATGTTCACTGTTTGAGCAGCACGTGTCGTGATTCACTGAATCATTTCTCAAAGTGTTTGATTCAATTGACTCGGAGTTGAAAAGTTCAGTTTCTCCATCACTACTCTCCAGAGACTGAACTCGTGTTCATGATAAACTGATTTATGATTTATAGAGAGAAATGAGACGCAGGTTTACTGTTTCTCATCAGTGGATATGAGTTTTACTCACACAAATATCCTTCATTACAGTTAGATAAAGAATCACAATGTTACATTAAATAGTAAATAAACTCATTTCACATCGCTGGTAAAACTATTAAAAATACAAGACTGTTTCTATCGATTAAAACAGCTTAAATTCTTAAAACAAACCTTTCTTCAGCAGAATCACAAGAATCACAGCAGATGCAGGAGCGCGGCGCAGTCTTATGACGTCATGTCGTCACTCCAAAATAAAAGTCGTGCATAGAAATCGAGATATTTAAAACAAAATGCAACACTATTACACTAATAATCAGTAAAAATCATTCAGTAGTTATTAATAGAATAACAAAACACAAACCTTTACATTCAATCGTGTTTGGCCCATTTATTTATGATCACAGCGCATACACATACAAACTTTTAGTCCAAAAGTGCGCACATTTGTAGAAATACACATTTCAGATTTCATTACATAGAATATAAGCCGGGCCGTACGCAGGGTTTCATGATTACCCTGGTCAGAAAATGACGTTTGTTTGGGGGGTACAGGGGCATGCTCCCCTAGAAAATCTAGATTTCCCTGGTGTACATATGTGCATTTTTAAGATGTTTTAAAGGGGTGGTTCAGTGTTTTTTATAGGATTGATTGTGTTCTTAGGGCACAGTTTAAGTAAGTAAGTAAGTAAGTTTATTTATAAAGCACATTTATCACAGCAGAGCTGACCAAAGTGCTGAACAAAGTCAAAAGATAAACAAAAAATAAACAAAACAGATGATACAATAAAACAATAGAACATAGACAAAATCCAATTAAAATGCCTGGAAATAAAGATATGTTTTCAACTTTTTCATTTTAAAAGTTGTATTGGAAGGTGCAAGGCGAATGTCCAGTGGAAGTTGGTTCCAGAGACGGGGGGCAGCAATAGAAAAAGCCCTATCACCCTTCATTTTTAAGTGTGAACGAGGGACAACCAAGAGAGCTCTATCAGAAGATCTTAGAGATCTGGAGGATGAAGAAGGAATAAGATGAACTGAGAGATAAGATGGGACTTGACCATTAAGAGCTTTAAAAACAAACAACAACATTTTAAATTGAATTCTAAAATAGACAGGAAGCCAATGAAGAGAGGCTAAAATTGGTGTAATGTGATCTGTTTTCTTTGCCCCGGTCAACGGTCTTGCAGCTGCATTGTGTACCATCTGTAAGCGTGCAATGGATGACTGAGGAAGACCCAAATATAATGAATTACAATAGTCAAGGCGGGAGGTGATAAAAGCATGAATGACTTTCTCCAGGTCATTAAAAGTTAAAAATGATTTCAGATCATTTCAATGATCCGTAACTGATAAAAACTGTTCTTGACAACTGTATTAATTTGATTTTAATTTGATTAATTTAGCTAAGCAAAGTTCAGAGTCCAGAATGACCCCAAGATTCCTAACCTGGGAGGAGACTGAGGGGAAATGCTTGCCAAGCTCATTTATGAGACCATTTCTCAACTTAGGGGGGCCAAAGACGATTACTTCAGTTTTATTTTCATTTAGTCGAAGAAAGCTATTGGACAGCCATTTCTTGATGTCCTCAAGGCAGGCCAATAAGGGTTGAATGGTATCGCCAGCTTTCAATGGTATGTACAACTGGGTATCATCAGCATATAAATGAAATGAATCATTATGTCTCCTAATAATGTCCCTCAAAGGTCGCATATATAAATTACAAAGAAGTGGCCCCAAAATGGATCCTTGAGGCACTCCACAGGTAATAGGAGCAACAGATGAAGAAAACTTACCTAACTCAACAGAAAAAGACCTGTCTCTAAGATATGAGTTGAACCACTGCAAAGCAATACCTCCAATACCAAACAGATTTTCTAACCGGCAAAGGAGAATATCATGATCAACTGTATCAAAAGCAGTTGTAAGATCAAGAAGCAGCAGGACTGAATTTTTACCACTATCAACTGCAAGCAAAATGTCATTGAATACTTTAAGCAAAGTAGACTCAGTGCTATGATGAGCAGAGAAACCAGATTGGAGAGTTTCTGTTAATTTAGCTGTATTCAAAAAGGAAATCAATTGTGAATATACGACTTTTTCTAAATGTTTTGATAAAAATGAAAGCTTAGAGACAGGCTGATAATTATCAAGGCAAGTTTCCTCTAAACCCTGTTTCTTAAGCAAAGGTTGAACTACAGCATGCTTGAAACATTTCGGGACTACCCCAGCACTTAGAAACAAGTTAATCATTGACTGAATGGAAGTACCGATTTCAGAAAAAGAGGCCTTAATGAGCACCTGCCCCTTTGCCCCTTGGTGGCCAAAGTGCCCTTTTGTCAAAGCAAAATTTCCTCTAATTTTTTTTGTAATAACATGACCTTTTGTGAATGCCTGCCCATGCCCAATCTAAATATTAGTAAAATTTATGAATAATAATTTAGTCGTAAATAAAATTTACATGATGACCATTCACCTGTCGACGACAACCTCATCCGACCGGGGGGATTCCTCACGCCGCACGCGCATTTTTTAATTGCCAGGGGATATTTTCAACACCGCGGCAGCTGGTTCATTCTCAGCGAAGTGCTTTTGATGTTTACTTACTTATTATTATTTTACAAGAACGATGTGATGTGAGAACATGCAGATATGTTGTTTATATTGCTGTGTGTAGAAGTAATGTTAGCGTGCTGTTTGAGGGAGAAAAGTTTCACAGGCATCGAGGGGTCTGGTCTTTTTTATGTTATTTGACTAAACTATTATTATATTACAGTATTTATTTATTTTTTTAAAACGTAGGGTGCCTTAAAAATAATTATCACAACACTGGGAAGGCTTATTCAGATTTTCTCATTCTCTGAATTATCATTACAAAAATAAAAACAATTCAGAAATGAATTAAAATATAATTATATTTTAAATGTGACACTTTTTTTTTTTTCCTACAATAGCAACAGTGTTTACAACAGCAAGACCACTTTAGCCTGTAAACTCAATAATATCTCTTTGGAAATAAATGTAAAAATATCAATGTCAATATAAAATGATTAATACCTGACCTGACATCAAAGTGCAGTGTGAAGGAGATGTGACCCTAGTAGATTTCAGGAAAAGGTATGAAATGTCCTTTTGTGTTTGTGTGTGTGTTCTGCAGTGCAAAGATGCCTCGCAAAGAAAGGATAAAAAAAAAACAAAAAAAGAAGGAGCTGCTTGAGGCAGCAAAAGGCAGTGGATCCAAAAATGATCCGCTGGCCATGACTGCTCTTTTATCCTGTCTAGAGGAGGTTAAATCCTGGCTATCTCAAAATTTCTTTATCCTTAAATGAGGAGAAAACAGAAGTAATTGTTTTTGGCCCTTCAGAAAATACTAAAGCACTTAATTTTGACCTTGGATCCCTATCGGATTTTAGGTCTTCACAGGTACGTAATCTGGGTGTTGTTTTAGATGACTCACTAAAAGTTGATAAACAAATTTCCACCGTGATCGGGTCCAGTTTTCCTCAGCTTTGTATACTTGTAAAAATTAAACATTTCCTCACTGATAAGACTCTGGAGATGGCGGTGCATGCTTTTATTACGTCATGTCTAGATTCACACACAGCTCCATTGGAGGCTATGGAGGTCCCCTGTTGGATAGGTAGACATCATCAGAGTTGCAGGTCCTCTCTTGGCATGTTTTTTTTAAAAATAAAAAAAATGCTTATTTGAAGTTATATTATGAAAAAAGACCTTAAACGAAAATTTTGTATGTCATTTTTGTTTCTTCAAAATGGTCCCCTCTTGGCCAGAGCAGAGTGATAGTCCCCTGTTAGTAATATAGGCGTGTATGTGTGAGTTTTGTTTACATTCGACAGCTGGGAAGGTGAGGACCAATTGGACAGGTAATGAAGTGAAGGCTGTGGAGCGGCACATGATTCATTTCATAACCAGTGGCTCTGCAGAACCAGTGGCTTTGAAAGACAGAGACTGGGTTGCAATCAAATACTACATTCACAACAGAATCATATCAATGAAAAGGAAGATGAATAGATAGAACTAGAATGTATAAATACTCCTCATGTTTCCATAGTCTCTTGTCGAGTATTGTGATTGTTTACTGTAACCGCTGCTGGTGAGTTCTCTGACAAGTCTGTTCCAAGTCACGTCTGTTCATGGTTCCTGCTTCAGGTCGGTTCATGCTTCAGGTCAAGTCTGTTCTAGTCAAGTCATCGTTTATGTTGTATCTGTTCACGTTTGGAAATAAACTGCACATGGGTTCATCACTTCAACTTGCCTCCAGTGGACCTACGTTACATTATCCCCACCCTTCAGACACTATTTTTTTTTCTTACTACTTCAGGATCATTATCATAATGCATTGTTTCAAGTAACTGACATAATTTCTTTCATAGAATAAGGTTTAAAAGTATATGTAATCTATACCCTCAGTGTCAACAAGCAAGTACTTAAAGGGATTGTTACTTTCACACATATTACCCAGGTTTTCAGTGTTGCTTTGTTTTTGCACAAGTTGTTTAATGTGCTCTTTCAGCTATTGACAAATCCTTATGAGTGGGTGTTACTTTTAACAGGCCGTGTGTGTTAAATTACATTAATATAACTGGGATGTACGTTCTGACATTATTAAACTGGTTAGCTGAACCCACTGTAATGTTTCAGGCTGAAGCTTTAATAATGTATTAATAGTTGTCTTCTTTATAGAATGACACTAAAGAGAGTAGTTCATTAAAGGACAATTCTGGCACAAAATGAACCTAGGGGCGATGCATTGAGAACTTTGTAAGTGTACAAACAGTTTAATAAGAAGATGCTTAATAAAGACAGTAAATTACACGTATACAGGCAGGAGCCATCTTGGAAAACAGTCTCGACCAGTCGAGCCACGAACGCCGTACTACGTGAGATGACCTGTGACTTAAACCTATCGACCAGCTCACTTAGCATGCCGTTCGTGGCTCGACTGGTCGAGACTGTTTTCCAAGATGGCTCCTGCCTGTGTAGTTTTTATATATCTCTGAGCCACTCAGTTTTATTAGATTTTATCAACCTGTAAATGTGAAAAAGGTTTACTGAGCATTGAGCATGTCTGTTTTGTACACCGCTGCTTCTAATGTAGAAAGAAATTTCAAACATTTAACAGCAACCAAATTGCAAATATGCACCCTATTTTATTCATTACTGAGTCTTTATAAGTCATTTAAATCTGAAAATTGAATGTGTATCTATGGGCCTCACAAATCACTTAAACATGAAATGAGTGTTTGTTGCTATGACCTCATAAGTCACAAAAACCCAAACATGTCCTCACAAGTAGCATCGAAAATCAGGTCTGCCCAAAATATAGCCTTAGACAAAATCTCAGCAGATGGATCTATTCCTTGAAGCATTGGTAGGAAATTATTTGATAACCAGGTCTGTTGGACTTGGGAAAGGCATGTCCTAATATTTCACGTTTTTTTCACAAGTCCCGATATATCATGAAAACAAGTGTAAGTGTGTGTGTGTCTTAAATAGTGTGAGTGTGATATGGTGCAGGTGTAATCAGTCCCAGGAATGCGGGCCTATGGGAGATGGAGTCTGGATAGGTGTATGTCAATATTCAGGTGACGGCTCCCTCCGGCGGCCCGGAGGATGCACCGGGGGAGCTGCATTCGTGACAGTTAGCAAGTTAACCTTGTTTTTTTTTTTTTTTTTTTAATGTTAAATGAAATGTTTTAACTGTCTTTATGGGGACACCTTGTCTAAGTGGGGATTGCATTATATGCATGATACCTTCTATTTGTCATGTTTGACTGATTACAGGTTGCCTTCCAAAACCACATGGACACAGATTCCAGCTCTGCAGAAGATGGGAATGTGTCCCACTCCAATCACAAGGTAAAAATTATAGATGATGGCCACAGTTCATAAAAGTTTGGAGAATTCATTAATTTTATCTGGACTGATTTTCGTAACGGTTTAAAAGGCAACCCTTTCAATGTTTGTTTGATACTTTAGACCCATTCATACTTGATAACTTGCATTTAATTTTGCATTTATTCATGCAATTAGATATTAAACTACAGTAATTGCGTGCATGTAACAAAAATGCTTGCTTTTACATTTTTTTTAGCAGTTTAAAATATAGGGTATTTTTTGTGGATGTTAGAAGGAAATACTTTTATTCTAGAGACATTGGGAGATATTGTAGTTCTGTTTCAGTGACACAGACCTTGTATTTAGGAAATTTAATTTGCTGAATTCTGATTTCAGTTTAAAAAACAAATGCTTGGATATGATTCTGAAGACTCACTAAGCAGCATGGAAATAACAGAGGATGAATATGTGCCAGGGTCAGATTGTGAAAGTGAGACCAGCTCAGAGGGAGGCAGTATATTAAAGAAAAATGCTGCCACCATGGCCAGTCCTGCTGTTAAAGATGGAACAAGAAAAACATACAAGGGACCTAGAAACCGGAACTCTGAATCTGACACATCTGGGGGAAGCTCCATAACTTCACTTACAGTCATGCACAGTCAAAAGACTGACGATGGATCTAGAAGATACACCAAAAAACATTACTGTCTCTTTTGTGAGAAACCACAATCCAAAATCGCCAGGCATCTGGAACTTGTTCATAAAGATCAATCTGAAGTCGCTAAGGCCATTTCATCTCCAAAGAACTCCAAGGAAAGAAAGATCCAACTGACTATACTAAGGAAACAGGGGGACAGAGCACACAATGTAGATGTCATTACACAGGGAAAAGGTGTCATTGTTCCATGTAAACAAGCGAGTTCTCCAAATGTCAATCCAAATAAATTCTTACATTGTGCAAATTGCCAAGGACTTTTCAAAAAAAGATTTCTTTGGAAACATATGAAAAGGTGCCCACTTCGAGGTGTTCTTCCAAAACCTGGTAGAACTCGAGCCCAATCGATTTGCGCCTTTGCGCAACCTGTGCAGGAAGGAGTTAGCAAGGGACTGTGGAAACTTCTCAGTGATATGAAACAAGGTGAAGTGGTAGATGTCATAAAGAGTGACCATTGTATTCTCAAGTATGGCGAGCAGAAATACAACATCATGGGACACCGGCGTTCTGATCATGAACTGATCCGTCAGAAAATGCGTGAGTTAGGGAGACTGGTTTTGAAAGGAAGGCAGGTGTCCCTTCTCAAATCACTTGAGGAATACATTGATCCAGCCAACTTCCAACACACAGTTAATGCAGTTAAAGCTGTTACAGGGTTTCAGCGTGAGACAAATAAGATAGTGGTGCCAACGCTAGCCAAGAAACTTGGTCAGAGCCTCATGAAGGTTGCCGACATTGTAAGTTGTGATGCAAGAATCTGCGGTGACACAACAAAACTTCAAAAAGCAGAGGACTTCAAACACATCTATCAGACACGCTGGAGGGAGATGATCTCATGTCATGCTTACAATACCCTGGAAGAAAAAAGGTACAACGCTCCACTGATCTTGCCATTTGCAGATGATGTCAAGAAACTCCATATATATTTAAAGGAGAAACAGCAAGAATACTACAGCACACTTTTTAATGCACCGAACACCAAGACCTGGGCAAAACTGGCTAAAGTCACTCTTGCACAAATGATCATCTTCAACAGAAAAAGGCAAGGGGAAGCCTGTCTGATGCCAGTACAATCATTTGAGTCTCGAGACAACTCTACTTTAAACATTGATATTGCTGACTCTCTCTCAGAAGTTGAACGAGCACTATGCAAGTACTTTAGTCGTGTAGAAATCCGTGGAAAGCACGGAAGGAAAATTGCAGTACTTTTGGCACCGGAAATGATCAAATCCATGGAGTTGCTGGTTAAAACGCGTGAAGTTTGCGGTGTTCCGAAGGAGAACATCTACATGTTTGCAATCCCAGGCTGCGAGACATCATTTCGTGGATCAGACTGCCTCCGCCGCTTTGCCATGGAGTGTGGTGCTAAATGTCCAAAAGCCCTATCGTCCACCAAGTTGCGCAAACACATCTCTACAATGTCCAGAGTTCTTAACCTGAATGACACCGAAATGGACCAACTTGCTGATTTCCTGGGACATGATATTCGTATCCACAGGAAATATTACAGATTACCAGAGGGAACACTCCAGCTGGCAAAAATCACCAAAGTCTTGATGGCAATGGAGCAGGGAAGGCTTAACGAATTCAGAGGGAAAGGTCTTGACCAGATCAACATCAATCCAACAGGTATGCAACCTGTTAATCGAGTTTAAACTACCTGTCAAGCGTGTCCTAGTGACTTTGGAAGAATCTGTGCATATCTCTGAATACTAAGACTATATTTCAGAGTGCGTTGAGCCTGATGCTGGGATGGAGAGTGAAACAGAACGGTCAGATCATTCTCATGATGTGACATCAAGTGAGCCAGGTAAAGATTTGTAAACGCATTTTTTAAAGATGTTTGTCATTTCCATTAGTTAAATAATAATTAAATCATGCCTTCAAGCAGGCACTTCAGGAGTGAATAGCAGCAGGCCAGTAAACAAGAATGAAGGTAAGATGTATGAACAGGCAGTTAAATGTTTAATGCAATCAGAATATCAAGAATTCCCCCAAACAGCCTATCAGTAATTAGTAGTTTGATTTCGAAATGTATATGATTGTGTTTCTAAAGGATCTCCAGAGAGGACACGGGAGGTCATGAAAGTAACATCAGGTAAGGAACCTGTCCAGTAATAGTTTTTATTTGCTTTATTTATAAAAGGTCAACAACATCATAAAGAATAGTATAAAAATAATCCAGTCTTGCACCTACAACACATGCAGTGCAATTAATGTAATTTTCTTGTCATTAGTTCCTAGGAAGAGAAAGTGGAGTGAGGTGGAGATTGCGGCTGTAGAAGACAAAATGATTAAATTTATTCACTCGGGAGTTACTCCTGGAAAAGTCGACTGCATTGCATGCATTACAGCAGCCCCCAAAGCCCTCGGTGAACGAGACTGGCAGTCGGTAAAGTATTATGTAAAAAACAGAATCACAGCATATGAGAGAAAGACCACTAAAAAGTAAGGTTGATTTTGGTTGTTGATTCTGTTTTTGCATTTTAGTTGAATTATATTACCTGTTTTTTTTTGTCTCAATACCATGGTTGGAAACATTATAATGTGATTTAAGTTTTGAAAGAGTTAAAACGGCTCGATGTTGGTTGTAAATTTGGTGCTAGTTTTACTGTACAGTAGCCATACGACAGAGTGCCTATAGTTTTCAATGCCTTTATTCAGGCCCCTTTACGTTTCACATTTTTAATTGTGTTGTGGATTTAATTTTAAATTGATTAATTTATTTTCTGATGGCACATTAGACGAAACACATCATAAAAAAAATATGTTGTAATATCTGGTGGCAAGCACGGAACCCATACTGTACTGATTAAATTTGGCTGTAGATTCAATTTTCCTGGTGCGCTCTATTTTGTATCAAGGTCGTTTTTATTTCTTTGGGATTTTTTTAATGACTTAATGATTCAATTCTTAGAAACAGCATTTCTAAGCAAGACAAAAAAACCTCTTATTTTGACCATTCCACTGATAACGTTCTAGTGCATGCATTACAGAAGCCCGAAAGCCCTCATTGAACAGGACTGGCAAGCGGTAAAGTATTGTGTAAAAAACAGAATCACAGCATATGAGAGAGACCGCTTCTGGGGAATGCTGTAATGCATGCAATACAACGTTATCAGTGGAATGGTCAAAATAAGAGGTTTTTGGGCTAGCTTTGAAATGTTCTTTCTGAGAATTGAATCAAGTCATTAAGAAAATATCCCTTTGAAATAGAAACGACATTGATACAAAAAGGAGTGCACCAGGAAAATCTAATCGACAGCAAAATCTAAGCAGTACAGTATGGGTTCCGTGCTTGCCACCAGATTTTATGTTGATTTTAGTTATGGATTCTGTTTTTGCGTTTTAGTTGAATTATATTATCTGTTTTTTTGTCTCAATACCATGGTTGGAAACATTATAGTGTAATTTAAGTTTTGAAAGAGTTAAAACGGCTCGATGTTGGTTGTAAATTTGGTGCTAGTTTTACTGTACAGTAGCCATACGACAGAGTGCCTATAGTTTTCAATGCCTTTATTCAGGCCCCTTTATGTTTCACATTTTTAATTGTGTTGTGGATTTAATTTTAAATTGATTAATTTATTTTCTGATGGCACATTAGACGAAACACATCATAAAAAAAATATGTTGTAATATCTGGTGGCAAGCATGGAACCCATACTGTACTGATTAAATTTGGCTGTAGATTCAATTTGTATCAAGGTCGTTTTTATTTCTCTTGGATTTTTTTTAATGACTTAAAGATTCAATTCTTAGAGCATTTCAAAACAAGACAAAAAAACTCCATTCCACTGATAACGTTCATAATTTTAGACAATTTAAGAATTGTAGCTCTGATCTACTAACCTTCCCAAATGTGTTATTACTGGTTAACTACAGGATACTTAACTTTACCTCAAACATAATACATACTTTTAACAGTAAGCTTACCATGTATACGTTTAATTGGTTTGGTAATTATAATTTTTTTTTTTTGTGTATCTACTTGTGTGCTCTGTCGGGTTTAGGGTGGGTGTTTGTAAAAGCACTCTGTGACAACTTTGTTTTAAAGGGCTTTATAATATAAATTAGATTGACTTTGATAAGAGCAGCAAAATCACATTCAACGTACGGCTCTCATGGGTCATAATCAGTAAATGTAGCAACTGAATTGTGTAAGAATGAGTTAAATGCAGTATATGATTGTGGCAGTCTTGGAGGACTGAAATGACTTGCAGTTGAAGATTGCATGTTGTTCAAGTTCTTTTTTGAAGTTAAGCTGAACTAACTTATTAAACCACCCTATTTTTAACAAACCAATATAACTTCCGGAAATACCATTATGAATTGGCCAGCTGGCCATATTATGACCTTTCTTTGTCTGTAGATTACACTGGTTTGTCCCCAGATTGGACATCCATGTGTACTTATTGATACACTAGTTGGTCAGGGTTTTGTCCCCAGATGGGACTTCCTGTTAATGCCCATATAAGGAGTTGTCCCTGTGTCCCTGTGTCCCCACATGTGTTAACCTGACCTGTCCCCAGATTACCACCTACCCTTATTTTAATGAATTAATTACATTTAAGAGAGGTATTTATTAAACTTTTTTTTTTTTTTTTGATTTTTTGATGTGTTTATCTAGTCTCTAGGATGTCAGGAAAGTGGTGTCCCCAAAATGTAGTAAATAACTGGTGCCCCCACGAGGCACCCCAAACAAGTATGTGTGTGTGTGTACGTGCGTGCATGCATGTGTTATTAAGCTAACTGTGAATTGTCATTGTTTCTGTAGGGTGGATGAACAGAAAGGGTTAGCTGTAGGGAAGACATACAGAAATGCAAACCAAGCCCAAGTCTTCATGCACTACATAGCAGAGGTTGAAAGGAGGAAGGTAAAGGAGGAGATATCTGCCACCAAGTTCATCTCCATAATGGCAGATGGATCCACAGACAGTAGTGTAATGGAAGAAGAGTTGGTCTACACTAGAATGAGCAGAGCAGGAAAAGTCAAGGTGCAGTTTGTGGGGATCCAGGCATTGAAAAAGGCAGATGCAGCACATATAACAGATGCAATATGCTCCCAGATGTCTGCAGTCAGTGGTGGTGAGGAGGAATGGAAGGAAAAGCTAGTTGCTTGTGGGACAGATGGAGCGGCCGTTATGACAGGATCCAAGACAGGAGTTGTCAGCAGGCTTCGTGGGGAAAGGACGTACATTTTAGGAGTCCACTGCATGGCACACCGCCTTGAGTTGGCATTTAAAGATGTAATGAAGACCAACAGTCATTGTAGGAAAGTTGAGGACCTCTTGACTGGCCTGTTCACCCTCTATCACAGGAGTCCACTGAACAGAGCCAAATTAAAGGACAGTTTCTCAGTGCTAGGGATAAAACCACTGATGCCCACCAGAGTAGGAGGTACAAGGTGGGTCTCTCACCTATTGAGGGCCTTGGACCATTTCTTAAGGGGGTTTAAGGGGATTGTTCAGCACCTTGAGCAGGTAAGTAGTAGCTTATAGGTATTGTTGTATATTATTTATCTGTCAACATTTTGATTTAACATGTCAAATGCAGTTCTTCCATTTCCAGTTTAATTAATTTTGTTCTTGTTTTCTAAAGATGCAGTCACCAGACGATGAAGGGGTAAATGCTGCTCAACAGAGCAAGGCACGAGGGTTCTACAAGCTGGTGACAGATGGAGATGCTCTTAAGTTCAGCAGTTTCCTGCATGATACGTTGACTCATCTTAGCAACCTGTCAGTGAAATTGCAGCAGTCATGTTTAACAGTAGCTGACGTCCACAGTTGCCTGACTTCCACCCAGGCTGTGATCCTCAAATACAAATACAGGTAATTATATTATAATTATATGATTTAATAATTATATTGATTACTGTTTATAGTTTAAAAAGTGTTATCAATCTTTGCTTCAGCTTAAAAATTGGTTTTCTCATTCCTAAAACCTAGTCCAATTTTACCTCCTAATATTTGACCTCCCTCTTGTCATGACTCTGTCTTGACACACATGTATTAAATTAATTTATTCTGATAAAGGCAAAACGCTCTTTACTCACACAGCATGTATCCAATGAACCACTCATTGTGATTGTATTGTAATGATTAAAACTGTAAAGTCTTGATGTACAAATCCTTTTGAAAAAAGTAAACTAAAACTTAAAACTTTGACTACAGACCTGGACCGATGCTGAGGAAGGTGTTGGATTCCAACACTTACATGGGTGTTAACCTGAGACATAGTGACACCAGCCACATGATGGCTAACAAAGACAAACTTCTGGACAAGCTGTCCGACAGCATGGACAACAGATTTGGGGATGTGGAGTCTGGAATCCTGAGCGATACAAAGATAGTGAGCTTCCAACAATGGCCTGATCCAGAAAACAGTGCAGGTTAGCATCTCAAAGCAACTTGCAATAACTTAATGTACAATTTTTTTCTAATGCCAGAGAGCAGTATGATTTTCTATTATTAAAGAACACAACTTTAAAAATGGTCAAAATGTTACACTCAAAACAACATACACTTCTACTACAAACTTTTAAAATAATCTTTTTATATAATTTCAGACTTTGGTGATTCAGAAGTGGACAGGCTCACAAGTCACTTCAAGCCGATATTGATCTCTTCTGGAGTTGATGTCGGTCTGATTGCAGACCAGTGGACCATCATCAAGTCCTGCCTCTACAAGGAGCCACAGACACTGGAGAAAATCACCTGGGCTGAAGTTAACAGGATGCTGAGGGAGACATGCCCTGACTTCCTGGACCTTGTGGATCTGGTGTTATGCATGCCTGCATCAACAGCAGACTGTGAGCGTGGGTTTAATGTAATGAAGATGGTGAAGTCTGATTGGCGGTCCAGTCTCAAATGTGAGACACTGTCTGACCTGCTCTTTGTCCATCTGTCCTCCCCCTCAATCAAAGACTTTGACCCTAGCACAGCAGTTGAGATGCCAGCAGCATACGGTCAAGGAGACCAGACCTCATGGAAGATGCAGCTGCAGCAGAGGTGGAGGAAGAGGAGTGCATCTGCTCCTTTTTTGTGGACTCAGATTAGCAGCAGTCAGTATATATGACTATGACATATGAATATGTCTGTGTGACAGCAAATCAATAAATTAAAAAGATTAAAAAAATTATAGTCTAAGAGTTATTATTACTTATAATGATTTCGTTAATAACTTGACAGCACTTAAATGTGTATTCTTACAAGTTAAAGAACAATGTTTGTGTGATTTCTATTTTTCACCTTTATGAGGCAAAAAAACAAAACAAAACAAAAACAAAAAAACTGGCTGGTAAAAAGTTACTGTGGCAGGTGGTCAAAAAAGTTAACTTCAGGCCCTGTTCATAACTTTATGAAATTTATATATAATCAAACATCAAATTCAAACATAACTGAGCAATTCTAAAAAGAAAGAAATGTTAAATATTGAAACCGCCAGTAGGTGGCAGCGATTCGCTTTATTGAGTGAGTCACTTAAATCGTTCATTTGGCCAATTCGTTCAAAAGTCAGATTAATTCAGCAAGAAAACACTTGAAAAATGAACTAACAAAACAGACGGCTATTTTGGTAACTGGTTACAGTTACACTGATAGTTATGGCTGAATTGCAGTGGATTAGTATTGTGAATTAATTACACAGAAAGCGAGCACCGCAATCCTATAGCTGTAATGGTAGATTAGAGTAAGCTGCACTTTACAATTTATACCCACCATCTTAAGACGAGGAGCACCTGAGGCAATGGCTGAAGGCGCTAAACTTGAAGTGCCCACCAAAGCGCCCTTATGTGTGTTCGTATAATTTCATCACGGGAAGACGACTGACGAACACGTACATCTCAGAGACGTCTATTTGATGTGTGTGTTTACGTCTGGAAGATGTATTTTTTAGAGTGTTTGCTCATCTGCAATACGTCTATAGGACGTTTCCTGTCAGATGTCAAATAGACGTTTAGAAGATGACTTTAAGATGTTTATGATTTAGAATGAATGTAAAACTGACATCTTAACCCTTAAATGCATGACTGTTTCTCCAATCATTCTTACATATTTGGATCTTTATCGACCCGGATCTATATCTAACACGGAAGGAAGGACTTCTAATCTAATTTTATTAGCACTAAATAAAGTGTATTGCATCATCGATGTTATAGGTAACTTTTAAAATCGTGTCATATATTATATCCTGGCCATGGATTCATTAATCATGGCATCTGTCTTTTAAAGATGTCAGGTAAAAGGCAACTAAGCATCCTCTCATTCACCCTGAGAGGAAAGCTCCCTAAAAAGGCCAGGTTACAGGATGCTGGCCTAGAGAAGGTGACGAAAAGGGTAAGCCCATTAGAGAAGGAGACAGTGAAACACGTGAAAGAGGAAGAGAAGACAAAAGGAAAAAGGCAACAAACACAATAAGGCAAGGCAAGGCAATTTTATTTGTATAGCACATTTCATACACAGTGGTAATTCAAAGTGCTTTACATAAAAAAGAATAATAAAAATAGAACATAAGGAATAGAAATAACAGTAAAAACAGAGAATTTTGCTATCTAGATGGAAGAGCTAGGAAGTCTTAGGGAGTTTGTTGTTGTTGTTGTCCATCAGAGTGGATCTAAACGGATCTATCCATCAGAGCGGATCAGAATGGATCTTCCTCACACGACAGGATTGCTACCTGTTAAGGCACTTCAAAATGATAAACAGTTTCAATCTCCCCTTTTGCCAAGACACCTCAAACTGCACCACACAGCCCTAATCCCCCTTCCGGAGATATCTTATCTATGCAACGCAGTTCAAATTTCCCCTTTGGAAATTTCCCCCTTTGGAAAGTGTCCTGACTGTAATCCAGAGATATCTTAACCATGCACTACATCTTAAATTTCCCCATGGTTTGTCCCCTTATCCAAATTTACCAAATTTTAACCTAATCACTTTCTTCCTAATTCTCCCAGCTCTTTCAACCAGACAGCAATATTTAAAATGCATTAAAAGTCAGAATAACAAGGTGATACATAAAAGATATAAAATACATTAAAAATGAAATAAAAATAGGAAAAGGAATTAAAAGAATAAAAAGATAATACGTATAAAACAGTTCGGACATAGCACAGTGCTCAATCAGCAAATGCATAGATAAAAAGATGTGTTTTGAGTCTGGATTTGAATGTGGCTACTGTTGGAGCACACCTGATCTCTTCTGGAAGCTGGTTCCAGCTGCGGCTGGCGTAACAGCTAAAAGCAGACTCTCCTTGCTTTTAGTGAACCCTTGGTATTTCTAAATGACTTGATCCTGATGATCTGAGTGATCTGTTAGGTTTATATTCTATGAGCATATCTGCAATGTATTGAGGTCCTAGGCCTTTGAGTGATTTATAAACAAGTAACAGTACTTTAAAATCAATTCTAAATGCAACTGGAAGCCAGTGCAAGGACCTGAGGACTGGTGTGATGTGTTCATGTTTTCGGGTTCTGCTCAGAATCTTGGCAGCAGCGTTCTGTACGAGCTGCAGCTGTCTTATGGTCTTTTTGGGAAGACCAGTGAGGAGCCCATTACAATAATCCACCCGGCTGGTGATGAAAGCATGAACAAGTTTCTCTAAGTCTTGACTGGAGACAAAGCATCTAATTCTTGCAATATTTTTGAGATGATAATATGCTGATTTAGTTATTGTCTTTACATGGCTACTGAAACTCAGGTCTGACTCCAAAATCAAGATTCCTGACTTGATTTTTAGTTGTTTGACCCCTAGAGTGAAGGTACATGTTCACTTTGAGAACTTCATCTTTGTTTCCAAACGCAATGATTTCAGTTTTGTCTTTGTTTAACTGAAGGAAGTTTAGACACATCCAATTTTTAATTTCATCAATGCATTGGCACAGGGAGTCAATGGGGCTGTAGTCGTTAGGTGATAGGGCTAGGTAAATCTGGGTGTCATCTGCATAGCTGTGATATGCAATTTGGTTCTTTCTCATTATTTGGCTCAGTGGCAGCATATATAGGTTGAACAGGAGGGGTGCAAGAATTGAACCTTGAGGGACTCCGCATGTCATGGATGTCCACTCAGACTTATGGTCACCGATACTCACATAATAACCTCTCCCTTCTAAGTATGACCTGAACCATTTAAGGACCATCCCAGAAAGCCCAACCCAGTTTTCGAGCCTGTCAAGAAGAATGTTGTGATCCACAGTGTCAAACGCAGCACTGAGGTCGAGTAGAACCAGCACTGATAATTTACCTGTATCTGTGTTAAGGCGAATATCATTTATTATCTTTATGAGTGCTGTCTCTGTGCTGTGATGCAGTCGGAAACCAGATTGAAAGTTGTCAAAGTATCCATTCAAGCTTAAGAACTTGTTCAGCTGATTGAAAACAACTTTTTCAATGATCTTGCTTATGAAAGGAAGATTTGAGATTGGCCTGTAGTTGCTCAATATGGTGTTATCCAGACTGCTCTTTTTCAGGAGGGGCTTAACAACTGCAGTTTGTTTTACCCCAGTGCAGCTCAAGGATGTGCTGATCGCCTTGTTGTATTTTTTACTTCCTTCGATTAATAACCAACTATGTAATAACACTTTCCCCCATAAAAGCTGATCAATAAACAGCCTTTACCTGCTGAATGTCCGGGGTAGATGATAAAACCAGCTGATCAGTAATGCCTAAGGAAGGTCCAGCCAAACTCAGTCTGGATTCGTCTCTTGGAGCTCGCAAGGAATTAATATATATTTGTATATATATCTTATATACAATATATATTTATATTCAGGTTTCAGTTAATAGGTTTATATAAAAATAATTCACTCTGAGATTTGTTTAAAAGAGTTTACAAATTACCAATTATACTGGTATCTTTTAATGACAAAGTTCAGAATAAAAAATCTTCATACAAAACAGAGGAGAGGAGTCTTCACCAATCGGCAAACTTCTGATACAGGTTTCACATTTTATAATCATCAGAAAGAGGAGGACCTTATTCGTCTCCTTATTTGGTATAAGAAAAGAAAACATACATTGTAAGAAAAAAACAAAACTTGAGCTATAGTAAAGGAAACACACCTACGCCCCACAGATTCCTGTTAACCTCTATACTCCTATAGCAAGCATAAGATAACATATAGGTTTTTTCCTCGTCTTAAGGTATTTTCCTACTACGTCTAAACCGTTAGCGGTTTTCACACTTTCCTAAAATACAAAGCGAGGATTACATATTGGTTGCAACAAGCGCAACGCCTAAGTGCAGCAAAAAGCGAGTAACCTTTATTCTGCTAAAATTATAACCCTTTCAACTCATACCTGGCCCCAATGTTCAAAAACCACAACAGGAAATTCAGTCAGACACAGGAGAATTTGCAGGCACCTTGCTAGACAAGAGTGTTGCAAGTCCTCCTGTGATGCAAGTTAGATCAGCATGAAAGTTATTCAAAGCAAAAGATTTTTTAATCAATGAAATCAATTTAACATTAATTCTCTGTTGTTGTCTAAGCAACTTAATTATTTCCTTGGCTGTAGGGCTGATACGATGTTGGCCAAGGGTAGCAACTCTTCGCTTGCGACGCCTTCTTCTCCATCTTCCGGAAGAGCTTTGCTTGTTGTCTTTGGACTCCTTGTTGAATCAAAGCATTCATATCAATTCTAAGTTCAGTTGGTCTGCATAAGGGTCTGTCAGCAGAACACATTCTGTTCGGATTCGGGCTATCAGGATTTTGATCCTGACAGGCCGAAGGCGATACCACAGCCTTTCTGATATTATTAATTTTCTCAGAGAAGAAGGAAGCAAACTCACAGCATTTGCTGTCTGAGAGCATTTCACTGGGAATCTGACTTGGGGGGTTTGTTAGTCTCTCTACAGTAGCAAAAAGAGTGCGGTGTTGTTTAAGTTTTTGTTCATAATATTTGAGAAGAAGGTCTGTCTAGCTTTGCCTAATTCCACATTGAAAGCATGAAGAATATCTTTATAGGTGTTATAATGGATTTCAAGTTTTGTCTTTCGCCACATGTGCTCAGCTTTTCTGCATTGTCTTTTCATATTTTGCACTGCTGTTGAGTTTCTCCATGGTGCTTTTTGTCTGCCACTTTTCTTCCTGACTTTCACAGGAGCAATGTTATCAATAACATTCTGTACTTTTGAGTTAAAAGAATCAAGGAGAAAATCAACAGTCTGCAGATATGCTTGGTGTTAAAGATATAGCCTTCATAATCAGTGCACTAGTATTCTCATTTAAGCATCGCTTTTTGACCGAGATAGATCTAGCTTCAACAGTCAGAGAGATCAATAAATCAAAGAAAATACAGAAATGATCAGATAGCGCTACATCCTTAATGACAATGGATGAAATGTTTAGACCCTTACTAATAATTAAATCTAGAGTGTGTCCACGATTGTGTGTAGGTCCATGTACATGTTGAGTCAGATCAAAAGTATTAAAAACAGTTGTGATTTCTTTTGCCATATTGGATTCTGCATTTTCTATGTGGATGTTAAAGTCCCCAGTAATAGCAAAACAGTCAAACTCAGAGGAAATTGCTGATAACAGTTCTGTAAAGTCCTCCACAAAGGCTGGAGAGTATTTTGGAGGCCTGTAGATAACTATAAGTAGAATGCGAGGAGCACCTTTTAACACAATACCCAAGTATTCAAAAGACAAGTAATCACCAAATGACACTTGCTTGCATTGATAGACATCTTTAAATAGAGCAGCAACACCTCCACCTCTCCTAACAGCTCTGCAGACACTCATAAAATTAAAGTTAGGAGGGGCCGTTTCATTCAGGATTGTTGCACTGTCAGCTGTCTTCAAGCCATGTTTCATTTAGAAGAATAAAATCTAGGTTGTTTGTGGTTATTAAGTCATTGACTAGAAGTGATTTATTTTTAAGTGAGCGGATGTTTAAAAGTGCTAACTTAACAGTCTTACTTTCTGTCTCTACAGTAATCTTAGTTTGACGTGTAATAGGTAGCAGATTAAATGGGTTTGCCAAACGGTTTGAAAAGGCTTTTTTTCACGTAATAAAACAGAAATAGAGAAAGCTACAGGCACACTGGTTTCCCACTTGTTCTGTAAACATTTGATTAAGTCACTGTTATCATAGCGGGGACCCGACACACATCACTGAGAGCTGTTATCGGTTGTTTTTGGTTCACCTAGAACAGATGGAGGAGGTTGAGGGCCCTGGCGTTGTGGCAGGGGCCGAAGAGCTCTCGCAGGAGGAGGGGGAGGGCGAGCTGGGCCCACAAGCTTTGGTGGTTTCGGGGCTTGGCGCTTTTTTGTTGATATCTGGGGGCTCGCAGCAAAAGAGTGGGAGAGTTTGGTTCCAGCATACACCAGTTCCTCCATTTCCTCGGAGAAGCACAGAAGAGGGGATGCTGGAGAAAGGGATAACGTGTCCGGTGAGAGGGGCTGTTGCTCTGGTGTTACCGGAGGCTGTAATATGTTGTCCTGGCTTCCCTGGCTGTTTTCCCGAAAGTCATCCTTGGGTGCTGAATCTTGGAGCAGTTCTAACACGTCACTGTCTCTCGGTAAGCTCTGTGGGCAGGGCTCAGTCAGGATTGTGTCCTTGAGCAGTGGTTGTTGTGGCTGCGTGGTGTTATCATAGACCTTGTGGGATGTGTCAGCCGCATGTCCATTCAGGTGCTGAAATGAAGTCCTGTGGTCAGTTGTACTCTGTCCAGGTGTGTTTGTGCCATTCAGATTGGCACACACTGCTGAAGGATGATGGAGGGAGAAGTAGATATTGTCCTTTAGCACTCTTGAGCCCAGTTTGTTTGGGTGCAGGCCATCATGAGTGAACAGTTGTCTCTGACTCCAGAACAGATTGAAGTTGTCGATGAAATTCAGTCCTTTTAAGTTGCAGGTTTTTTGCAGCCATGTGTTAAGACCAAGCAACTGTGTAAATCTATTTGTTCCTCTTGCTGGGAGTGGTCCACTGATGAACGACTGAACTTTTAGTCTTTTAAGCATTTCAAAAAGTTAATTGAAATCCCTCATAAGGAGTTCTGACTGCTCCTTCCGAATATCATTCTTCCCCACATGGATGATTAGTCGATTTGCAGTCTTATATTTCATCAGAATGCTCTTACGTTCCCTGTTTACATCAGAAACTGTTGCTTGTGGAAGGCAGCATGTAGTTGTATCCCTACTGCTAATGTTTCTGATAATAGAGTCACCCACTATCAGAGTCCTGGGCTCGGCTGCTCTCTGAGCTTAGTGCCGCTGACTGTTCAGCCTTGAGCGGCAGTTAGCATCGGTGTTAGCTGCTGGCTGATTTGATCTGTGTCCGATCATGTTTGGGGATTCCTCACCCACATTCATTAACACTTCAAATCTGTTCTCCAGATGTATTGGCGGTGGTAGGGAGCTATTGTTTGGGGTAGAGGATGCTACTGCATTAATATGTGATACTCGTGACAATCTGATTCCTCGAGTGCCTTTGGGTCTCGCTCCCTGTGTGTGGCATCGATTAATATGTTGATCAATTTCGGCACTCAGTACGGTCTGTTTAGGGGCATTAGATTCATGGGACTCACCGACTGTGTGCTGAGGACGTCCATGATGAAGCTCTGTTGTGTGTTCCTTCTGGTTTGGTAGTCCCGCAAGTAACTTTGTTTCAAGAACTGCAATACTTTGTAAAAGTCTGTGGCAGTTTGTGCAGCAGGTAGATTCTTCAACCAGTGGAGGCATATTATTTCTAATCCTTTTGGATGTAGGCAGCTGTGTTTTCCCTTCTCCGGAAAGTAAGCTGATGGCTGCCGTCAGTGGGAGGCTGGTTGGATAAAAATTCCCCTTTTTTGTAGCAATTCTTCCAGTTAAAAAGATTGTTGGTGCCAAGATTTGTCGTTTGAGCACTGTGCCTATTTGCTTTAGTAAAAATTAGGAGATAAAATATAAAAGCAATAGAGCAGAGCGCAGAGCTGTAAGCAAGAGCGTCCGAACAGTAGCGAAGCAGGAAGCAGAATCTGCTCAATCCTAGGATCTACAACATGACAATAGGTCTATGTGGAATAGAAACTCATACATGTTATTCTGCTTAAGTCACAACCCCAGAAGTGGGAGTGGGAAAAATCCAAGGGCGGCCTGTCAAGGCCACTCACCTTGAACACCGATCTTGATGGGAGCAAGAAACAACCACACAACAGCAACAGCAGATAAGACTGTAAAGTGCCCACATAACAGTCCACCTAATACAATCCAACAAGCAGTGTACTCAGTAAAAGCACCTTTTACTCTTTAAAGCAAGAGGAGTACAACATATGCCATCATGATCTAAAAGAGGCCCAAAAACAGGCCTACAACTTCAGACAGACACATGGCGTCAGTATAATACTCTGAGAGAGGCCTTATCTAGGGCCTACTCTTAGTAGAAGCAGTCGTGGCCAGTGGCGGTGATGGGCTTATACAACAAAACCAACACAGAACTGTGCCAACAAGTAATCTGAAAGGAGGCCTACAGCTTCAACAACACGTAAAATAAAAGGAGCCCTACAACTTCAACAACACATGGCGCCAGCTAGTGGTTATAAAGGGGACCAAGCTCAAAGGGGACCAGCTCTAAACCCAACAAACAGTTGTGGAAAACTAGCTTAACACAACCTGAGCTAAATCTACAAATTCCAACCGGCAATGTACCAGAATTTACACAATTACAGGGGCACAATGAAATGCTATCATGGTCTAAGGGAGGCCTACAAATTGCCTACTACCTCAAACAGACGCGAGCATAGACCTGTTGCAGTGCTAAACTAAGTGAGCAAAACTCATGACCATATACTAACAACACTTGTAAACACAAGCTGCTAAACTAGAAGGAGGCCTACAGCTCCTACAGTTATAAGCAATATAACTGTTGTGGCAATGTTTAAGCTAGCGGGAGCTAACAGAAACCAAACTGAAAGCGAGGTTCTCTACACTCAACCTGACTGTGCACTCCAACAGGTGATGCACTCAGTGAAACACCACAAACCCTAACTGGGGAGTACAGTAGTCACCATGCTTTTAAATAGAGGCTAACACAAGTCTACTATTACGAGAACAGGTGCTAAACTGTGGCAGCACTAGAGAAAAGCTCACATACATGTAGGGCAACAGCCAGAACCCAAAGCAAACATAACGCTTTGCAAATAAGTGCTATCCTGTAAAGGATAAATGCTCTCACCAAACAGAATTCTAGATCTGTTCTGAACCCCAGAGAATGGAGGCAAAAAAGCTAGCACTGTAACCCAAATTTGAATGTTAATTCAAAAGGCTCAGGGGAAAGACAAATTCATAGCATGAATTAAGTTCTAGAGAGTGGGGCCTAGCATATTTTGGCTTATACTAGGGCCTATAACATATTATTTCACTGCACACACTTATCTACGCAAAGATAAGGGCCAACCACCTGAGACCACTGCATCAAGGAGGCTCATAACAGCCTACTACCTTAGCTGCTAACCTCAGCCATTGCACCTACACAATAAACAAGGGGAAATGGGCATAAGGCCTAACAACTCCCTCAGGAGGAGGCCAGAACTAGGAACTATACAACCTACCAAGGGATAATAATACAAAGGGTGATTTATAATAATAAACACCTAAACCTAGTCCTAGCCTGGGCCACTAAGCTGTAGGCCTACAGGGCCACACGAAGCATAGCAATGCCTGGGCTTCACCTCTGAATTCCACTGAATAAGAGGAAATAAAGTGAAGATCAACAAGCAAACAATGTCAGGCGGCCGATTAAGGCCGACACTAGACATAAATAGTAACTGAACTGACGAGTGCTAACTCAAACTTCAAACTTCAGTTTGCCCAAAAACCCCTTACTTTTTCCGACTACATACTCAGGAAAAAATGTACAGGAGCACAAGGTCAACATATTTAGAAACATAAATATAGACCTAGCTTACCTTCCTGTGGCCAAAGACTCCTCTTTTCCTTTTCTTTCACAAAGGAGGATGGAATCTAGGGTTCTTTGAAGCCTAAAAGAGCCTCTTTTATTATCAAGCCAGAATGCGGGCCCTTAGAAAAATATTCATCAAGGGCCTAGCCATCAGCCTGACTGTTTAAGGAGCGCCTGAGTATGTTAAATGAGTCAAAACCCAGGAGGCGGAGGAAGAAGTGGCGAGGGCAGGTGTAAAATCGCCCTCACAATGAGAGGTAATCAATTACAGATGGTGCTGGCATCTGCGATTGATCACCTCCCTTAAAACCTGCTTCTTTCTCTTCGAGTCCTGCCGTCTCTGTGACTTGCTCCAAGAAGGAGGAGGCACCTGAGCAGCCATACTGGACCTCTGGCCATTTTAAAACATAAAATATAGACCCAGCTTCCTTTTCTGCGGCTCGAAGACCGAAGATTTCTCATTTTCCACATGAAAGGATGGAATTTAGGGTTCTTTTCAGCCTAAAAGAGGCTCTCATTATCAAAAGCGGGCCGTTAGAAACATAATCACTATGGGCCCAGCCATCAATCTGACTGTAAAAAGAATCTGAGCATGTTACATGAATAAAAAAATATATATATATATATATATATATATATATATATATATATATATATATATATATAGGAGGTGGAAGAAGAAGAGGAGAGGGCAGATGTAAATTGCAGCTGGGGGACTGATCACAAAAATCCCGTCTGTCTGGGCCCAGATTCAGATCTTGGGTGAGTTTCCCGAAAGCATCGTTGGTAAACCATGGTCGCAAGTCCCATTGAACTCTATTGGTAACGACGGAACTTGCGACCATAGTTCGCTTTGGGAAACGCACCCCTGAACGGCTAGGGTTTTTCCATGCCCTCCCGATCTCAAAAATGGAGATCAGGAAGGAATGGAAGGCTCTCTGGGCTGCAGAGCTATTGACAGAAAGGAACCGCTCGTCGAGCCGTCCGTGTGCGGCCCCTTTCTTAACGCGCCCCCAAGGCAGCTGAACATGCCCCCCAATGTGCCCCCAGGCACATTCTTTGGTTTTGTTTTTGTTTCTAATTTAATTTAACCCTGTTACTGTCTCCCAACCCTAGACTGTGAGAGCTTGTAACAAGTGGGGGCTTATCTGTCCAGTAATTGGCTGGTGGTAAGTACTCTTTTTCTCTAAAGATTGTTTGACCTGTTTTCGACTGTAGCTGTGGAGGAAAGTATTGTAAGTATTTGTAGCAGTGGTATTTATTTTGGAGTTTGATTTTACCGCATTTACTCTTTCTCCTACAATTGAAGCCTTTAATCGTTGTGATAGTAGAATTCTTTGATATTTCTGTTAAGAAAGAGGTCACAAAGCAAGTACTTAAGGATGACTTGTTTGAGAAATTAGTAAATGCGGGTATTTTGCCTAGAGAGTCGGAGGAAGGTGTTGAAGTTCAGTCTGAAGCATCATTTGAGGCTGAAGATGCGAATACCAACTCTGACTCTGTTATGTCTCAAGATCCAAAGATTGTGTTGAAGTTAAAGGAATTGGATCTTTTGATTAAAAAACAGGATTGTGAGGCGGAAATGACAAAGCTTAGAGTAGTGGAGAGGCAGGCTGATAGAGATATCCAGTTACATAAATTGGATTTGGAAGCACAGCATTTGACAGTAAAGCCAGTTCCAATTCCACATACTAGACCTACATCGGTCACCCTTACTGCTGGTAGTACAGACACTGAGGATTTTTCGCATGCACCCTCTAGTGATAGTTTCAACGCCAGTAAGTATATAAGACTTGTGCCTCCATTCAGAGAAACAGAAGTCGACTCTTACTTTGTTGCATTCAAATGTGTTGCTAATAAATTAAGGTGGCCGAAGGATATGTGGGCTTTATTACTCCAGTGTAGCCTTACAGGAAAAGGAAGTTTGCTCATCTCTACCTATAGAAAGCTCTTTTGACTATGACATGGTCAAGTCTGCAGTGTTACTAGCATACAAACTTGTCCCTGAGGCCTATCGTTACCAGGAAGTGGTTTCTTTTTTTCTTTCTAACATTGTTTTGGTAACTAAAAGTTATTGTATTTTCTTATATTAAATACATTTTATGTTAAAGGGAGCTGTTGGAGGGGGTGCCACTTTTCTTTTGTAATGTTTATGCCTGTTTTTGGTTAGCCAGGGAGAGAAGCCTATGTTGTGTATTTCTTTTACCTGCATATGTCATTTAGTTTTCATTCTAACAGTTAGTAATTCTTTTGTTTGTTGTTTTGGACAACTGTTTGCTTCCATTTTCCCTGCATAATTAAAATAAATTTTATATAAATGAGTGGCTCATTCACATTTCTGGGGCAGAGGACTGAAAGAAAACCACCATGTTCTTTGGTTTTGTTTCTCTTTCTAATTTAACTTAATCTTGTTTACTGTCTCCCAACCATAGACTAGGAGAGCTTGTAACACTTCAAATATAAAACACAACCCTGACTCTTTTTGTTAAATGTCAGTTTTAATGGTCAATAATAGCCATTATGGAAGTACAAGCAGCTACAATAAAAAATAAAGCAAACGATTCAGTCAAACATACAAAGTCAGTGCTCAAGTAGGCCACAACAATAAACTATAATGCCTAACTATATAAAGTTATGAGATTTCACTTTTAGTTCAAATTATAGATTCATGAGACCAAAGATCACCTGTTAAAATTACAAAAGATTAATTATATCTCATGTTTAACCACTACAGAAACACCAGAACCAGTGACAAATTTCAGAAGGATTAGCCGAGGTTAGGCTGTTCTCGGCGGGGTACATGAGCACCCAAACTCCAAATAGGCACTACTTTTAAAAATAAACCACAAATTTGAGCTTTAAACCAGTATATTCTTACCTGAAAAACTCTTTAAACTACATATGACATAATAACTGTAGTTATGTTTGAATTACACAGGTTTTCTGTTTTACTATTGACGCTTGCTGGTTAGTGTGCGATGCATTCTGGGATAGCTGGCTGTCTCAAGTCCGCACAAGTCACCTCTCGATGCATCCTCGATAAAATGGTGGATCAACAACACATACTGGGATTTGAACTGTACTTAGCTAGATGTGCACTTTGAATTGGAACAGTACTTGGGCAGAGACTGATGATGTTTCACACAAGTACAGACAAGAACACATATTGAAAAACGGCTAACTATGAATAAATGAATGAATGAGGCATGTCGGGGTCTCTCCTCATCCACAATCTGGATAATTCAACAGCAGCCACAGAGCAACAGCGCCAACTATATGTGGAGATATCTGACTGTTAAACTTAGACAGAAGAGACACTGTTGCTGAGCACAAAGATGAACTACTTATCGTGATTTCAGACTGTGGTGATGTGGTTTCTCCACTGCATGGATCTTCATGTGTATCTTCAGCTGATTTTCAAAAGAGAAACTCTTTCCACACTGATCACACGTGTGCTGCTTCTCTCTGCTGTGGATCTTCTCATGCTTTTTCAGAGATGATGACTGAATGAATCTCTTGTCACACTGTGAACACTTGTAAGGTTTTTCTCCGGTGTGGATCCTCTCATGTGTTTTCAGATTTACTGACTGACTGAATCTCTTGTCACACTGTGAACACCTGTAAGGTTTTTCTCCAGTGTGAATTCTCTGGTGCTGTTTTAAATGGTTTGCTGTAGTAAAAGTCTTCTCACACTCAAAGCACATGTACTCTCTCACACCAGTGTGTATTTTCTCATGTTCATTTAAATATGACAGCTGTGAAAAACTCTTTCCACACACAGAACATGAATGTGGCTTCTCTTTTGTATGAACTCTCAGGTGTTTCTTGAAGGTTGATTCCCAACTAAATGTTTTGCCACACTGATGACATGTGAACGGTCTCTCTCCGGTGTGGTTCCTCATGTGTTCTTTAAGGTTTGATGATCGCGTGCAGCTCTTCCCACACTGATCACATGTGTGTGGCTTCTCTCCAGTGTGAACTCTCATGTGAACCTTAAGATATCCTTTTTGTGTGAAACTCTTCCCACACTGATCACATGTGTGTGGCTTCTCTCCAGTGTGAACTCTCATGTGTTCCTTAAGATTTCCTCTTTGTGTGAAACTCTTCCCACACTGATCACATGTGAACAGCTTCTCTCCTGTATGAACTCTCATGTGAACCTGAAGATTTTGTTTGGTTGAGAAACTCTTTCCACATTGATCACATGTGAACGGCTTCTCTCCTGTATGAACTCTCATGTGAAGCTCAAGATGTTGTTTCTTTGAGAAACTCTTTCCACACTGAGTGCAGGTTGTAGATTTCTTGTCTCTTTTCTTTAAAAATGTCTTTTCAGTCTTTGAGTGACTCAAAGGTTTTTCTCCAGGTTTGTCATGATGTTCCTCCTCCACTTCGCTCACTTCCATCAGCTCTGAAATGAAAGAAAGTCATTTAAATTTCAAAATAATGATCAAAATAATTTAAAGAGAGAAATATGAAGTGAAAGGTCATAAAATTGAGACTTCCTGTGATAGACAACTGCTTTAAAATATTCAGCTCATTTTGATGCAGAGTTCTGAATGAATAAAGTATAACATTTTATTTGACAGGTAAAAATGTATCATGCCAGTTACACAATTAGACATTTAGAAGACAATTTAAAAATAAGAAATACATAACATCAATTGCTCAAAGCATAAATCTAAGCATAAGAAATGTATACCTGACTGAGGTATATTTTTTATGTAAAATAAACTTATTTTTATGTTATATTACTTAAGTAAAAAATAATTCCAGCAAGTTCAGGTAGCCAAAACCTAAAATTGTGGTTAAAATTACGTTAAATTAAGTTTCAGCCTATATTTCAGCCTATATGCAGTCGTTGTGTACTACAGCCATATATTGGCTATTGATATTGCTGTTTTGATGTTTTTATACCATCATATGTCACCAAAATTACCACAATTTTAGGTTTCGGCTGTTACTGTAAGAAGAGATTTTGCTCAAGTTACACTCAGAATCCTGTCAACCATTCTGGACAGTTGAACAGTGTTGAAAACTATTGAAAATGACTAAATTCTGGTAACACAATTGCAAATTGAGAACCGGGTATGAAAATGTAAAATATTTAGTTTGATCTGATGTTGACAATCAATATGAAAGTTTCTCAAACCTCCGTTTACTGATCTTTTGTTAGAAAATAACATTGTTTAATTTCATAGTTTAACTGTTTCTCTAAATGTGCAGAAGTGCTTGAATCTTTCTAACATGAATGTTGTTCAGCATCATGAATGAATGAAGAATAAACACCAACCTCTTTGTTCTTCAGTATCTTCAGTGTGTTTCATTCTGCAGGGTTCTGGATCACTCATGTTCTTTGCAGTTTTCAGCTCTTCCTGATGCTCTGATGCTCGTCTGATGGGAATATTCCAGCATTTATTGATGAACTGCAGTGGGAGGAGCTTCACGGATGATGTGACTGCTAAGGAAGGAGCTTCATTAAGTAAATTGCAGTGGGCGGGGCTTTGTTGACTGAACAGCAGATTGGCTGGAGGAGCTGATCTGCCCAAATCAAAAATAAATCAGTAACTGTGTTTGTTTTTATAAGGTTAAAATCATCAAACTCTAGTGTCTGTATCAAATGAAATGTACAAAAGAGATTTTACATAGAAAACCCACTAAATGAAATGTGTCTGTTTAATGTTTCAAATTACTTTTGTGAAAATAAAATATTTTAATGTCCCATCATCATTTAGTGTAACAGATATATTTAATGCAAAAAGGAATCAGTTATTTTGATCTGTACTTAATAAAAATATATAAAAGAAAAAGAGATCATACTAAATTTCATTATATTTTAAATGATTAAAAACTTCTTGCTGACAACTGAGTGAAACCTGGTGGTTTGAAGGAAAGTGGCAAAGAATAAAGATTTAAAATGACAATTAAATAGTATTTTGGGCTTCACTGTGATCCTTCAATACAGTGTTTGAATGTTGTCAAATGATTCTTGTTCTAAATATGTCTGAAATATGCTTTTTTTTCTTTTTTGCTATATTAACCCTTTTTGTATTTCACCCACAAACTAAATGCATTCAGAATTTATATCGGTCTATCGTAAAGCATCTGATGCTAATTCAGAACTTAATTCTGTTTCTCCATTAAAATATTGACAAATATCTAGAAAAGTAGTAAAGAACTGAAAAACAGTTCTACACATAAAGACAAAAATAATTGTTCATATTTGTAGTCAACAAATCCCCTCAGTCTGTTGAGAGTAATGAAATGAGCTTTAAGTGTCAATTTACAGCAGATCTGAAGACATCAGCATAATAAATGAGGTGAAAACAGGAACTATTGACATGAAATAAAGAGTGTTTTCAGCAGTTTCTCTGTTAATATTGATGATCCTCAGACTATCAACACTCATTCAACAAGACATTCAGATCATCTCACTTTATTCGGAGTGTTTGCTGTTAGAAACTGATTATGGAGTCTGAAAATATATGAGAAAAAACTATAAAACTGCTCTATTGAAAGACAATACTGTTATTTCTCACAATGTGACACAAATAATACAAAAACAAACACTAATGGCACTCATCTTCAACAACCACTACTGCTAAACATTTTACCAAATAAAAACAAAACATTTAGTTTTAGATAAATTAATCTGATTAATTGCACAATGTGGTGATTAATTAATCACAATTTAATCGCATGTCAAATTTGGCTGAGAAATTATCCCCAATAGATCATATAAGAGACAAAAAGTAGCTTTAAATATTTCATTTGATTCAACATGAGGGTGAGTAAATGATAATTATTAATTATTAATATGGAAATTTGTACTCTAAAAAAGAATCTAAAACTGCCAGTAGGTGGAAGTAAATGTCTAAATGAGTGAGTTATTGAGTCCTTTCCAATCATTCAATTCATTCAAACGGCTGATTCATTCAGGAAAGAAGTAAATGGCTCTCTTTATGAGTGCACCACTAAATCATTGATTCACCCGATTTCATTCAGAAACAAAACTAAACACTGTTTAATAACAACATCATACTAAATTAAAAGCAAAACCTTTATAATAGTTTTAGATGAATGACCATATTAATAAAAAACATGTTCCAGAAAGTGACAAAGTAGTTCCTTATGCAATGATGTCCATACAGTGAATGAAAGCTTTACAAAAATTGCAAATAGTTTAAGTAGAAATCTAAAATTTCTTAAGTTTTTGAAGTGAGATCTTTCCAGCAGGATTTGTGAGTCTGAGACGGGGAGAGTTTTCAGTTTCTGCACATAAAACTGTTACATGTTAAAGATCTAATTACTTTAACTTTATTTTACTTTATTATTACAATGAATCTTATCATAAAATCAAACCATGTTTCATAGTTATAGTTAATTCATAGTTATTAAGCAGCAGTGGTTGATGAAGATGAGTGTCATTAGTGTTTGTTTTTGTATTATTGGTGTTTTATCCATGTCATGTTGTGAGAAATAACAGTATTGACTTTCAGTAGAGCAATTTTATGGTCTTTTCTCATATATCCTGACTCCAATAATCAGTTTCTAACAGCAAACACTCAGAATAAAGTGAGATGATGTGAATGTCTTGTTGAATGAGTGTTGATAGTCTGAGGATCATCAATATTAACAGAGAAACTGCTGAAAACACTTTTTATTTCATGTCAATAGTTCCTGTTTTCACCTCATTTATTATGCTGATGTCTTCAGATCTGCTGTAAATTGACACTTAAAGCTCATTTCATTGCTGTCAATAGACTGAGAGGATTTGTGGACCTCAAATATGAACAATTATTTTTGTCTTTGTGCTTTTAACTGTTTTTCTTACCATTATCCATATTTGGAATAATTTTGCTACATTATATTCTGTTATCATTTATATATATAAAACAAACCCCATAACTGATATATTTTTATTTTGGCAGATCAGCTCCTCCCACACTGGGATTCATCATCAGTGAAGCTCCTCCCACTGGAATGCATCAATAAATGCTGGAATATTCCCATCAGATGAGCATCAGGAAGAGCTGAAACCAGTAAAGACGGAGTTTATTAAAGAGGACAGAGAGAACATGAGTGATCCAGAACCCTGCAGAATGAAACACACTGAAGATACTGAAGAACAAAGAGGTTGGTGTTTATTCTTCATTCGTTCATGATGCTGAACAACATTCATGTTGGAAAGATTCAGCTACACATTTAGATATGCATTTAATCTAATATTCAACAAATGGTCAGTAAAGTGAGATTTGAAAAATGTTCAAATTGATTGTCAACATCAGGTCAAAATACAGATTATTTTACATTTATTTTATATCTGGTTCAAAATTTGCAACAATGTAACCAACATTTTAGACATGTTTCAAAATAAAAAAAATAGTAATATCAGTAAACACCAAACTGCATCAAGTAAATTCACTTTCCAGAATGGCTGACAGGGTTTTAAGCTTGACCTAAGCAAAAGCTGATTTATAGTTACTGATAAAGTTGTATTTTTCATAAAATGTAGAAGTTATTTAATAGTTCTTACTACAGAAACAGTACACTACAGACAAATACAACAGTGATTTGTCTATAATGTTTTAAATATAATAATTGTTTCAGGGACATATAATAAATATATAAAAAGGCATCAAAGTGATCAGAATATTTTATAGCAGTTGTCTACTTCAGTACATAAAGATTCACTTTTATGTTCTTTCACTTCATAATCCTCATTTTGAATCACTTTAATATACTGAATATTAACTTTTTTTGTAATTTCATTGCTGATGGAAGTGAAGGAGGAGAGTGAAGAACTGAGTGAAGTGGAGGAGGAACATCATGTCAAACCTGGAGAAAAACCTTTGAGTCACTCAAAGAGTAAAAAGACATTTTTAAAGAAAAGAGACAAGAAATCTACAATCTGCACTCAGTGTGGAAAGAGTTTCCCTTCCAAACATAGTCTTGATGTTCACATGAGAGTTCATACAGGAGAGAAGCCGTTCACATGTGATCAGTGTGGGAAGAGCTTCACACAAAAAGGACATCTTAAGAGTCATATGAAAGTTCACACTGGAGAGAAGTCACACATATGTGATCTGTGTGGGAAGAGTTTCACAACAAAACAAAGTCTTGAGATTCACAGTGGAGTTCATACCGGAGAGAAGCAGTTTGCATGTCATGAATGTGGCAAAACGTTTCGCTGGGCATCAAACCTGAAGACACATCTGAAAATTCATACAAAAGAGAAGCCATATTCATGTTCTATGTGTGGAAAAAGTTTTTCAAGCTGCCATATTTATATGAACACGAGAAAATACACACTGGTGTGAGAGAGTACGTGTGCTTTGAGTGTGAGAAGACTTTTACTACAGCAAACCATTTAAAACAGCACCAGAGAATTCACACTGGAGTAAAACCTTACAGGTGTTCACACTGTGACAAGAGATTCAGTGTGTCATCATCTCTGAAAACACATGAGAAGATCCACACTGGAGAAAAACCTTACAAGTGTTCATACTGTGACAAGAGATTCAGTGATTCACACTGAAAACACATGACAAGAGAAAAACCTTACAATTACAGTCAAGAGATTCAGTGTGTCATCATCTCTGAAAGCACATGAGAGGATCCACACTGGAGAAAAACCTTACAAGTGTTCACACTGTGACAAGATTCGGTCAGTTAGATTCATCACATCTTAAAACACATGAGAAGATCCGCACTGGAGAAAAACCATACAAGTGTTCACAGTGTGACAAGAGATTCAGTCAGTTAGCACATCTGAAACGGCATGAGAAGATCCACAGCAGAGAGAAGCCGCACACGTGTGATCAGTGTGGAAAGAGTTTCACTATTAAAAGTAACCTGAAGATACACATGAAGATCCATGCAGTGGAGAAACCACACCACCACAGTCTGAAATCATGATAAGTAGTTCATCTTTATGTGCTGAGCAACAAAGTAGTTTCCTTACAGCCACAATAAGCAGACAGTTTGGTGGTTGCTTAGTGTCTGCTTGGAAAATCTGAATTTTCTCCTGAAACTACAACAGAATGATCAAATCACTGTAAATACAGACTGTATGGATTTTTCGCTTAAGGTCAATGTGACAAACTAGTGACTTACACTTAGTGAACAAACTGCCGTGTTTCTATTATTGTCATTTACAACATAACAATAAAACAACCTACAACTGACAATATTAACTTGCTGTTGCTCCTCTTAATTCGTTCCATGATAAATCTCCCCCCATTTCCCATCATCATTCCTTCGATCTTCTGTAGTAGTTCTTGTACCTGAATGTCTGATTTACCTTTAATACTGAAACAGTAAAATCATCCCCCACATTCAGATGTTCATCAATGCCTGTTTCAGATCCTCCAGTTCATCTCCATGCGTGAACAGAATCATGATGTACTTCTGAACTTCAGTAGTAAAGGCAAGCAAAAAAACAGGCCATCATAGTAAGAAAAATAGACAGTTTCCAGACTATATTTACAATTCAATGTGTCAAATAATAAAGACAGACAAAAATGACACTGTGTAGACTCACTGGGCCAATGCCTTGACAAGTAGCCCATTCTGATAGTTAATGAGAAGACATGACAATGCAAACAGTTGATTAATGCTACCAGAAATGGACAAGGGGATGACTGTGTCAAACAACTTGTGTTCCTTCACCCGCCGGATCAGGCATTCAACATGCACCCTGAGCCTGGCCACAGACATTTGTGTGCCCTTGGTCACAAAAGCAGGCCTGTGGATTTTGCATGGTACCAGGTGTGACGACCTCTGCTGTTGGTCTCGGGTATTGCTGCTTGGTACCTGTTCCCACAAATTAGCAGTCTATTGGATTCACCTGTGACCAGTGCTTCAGGTGCTCCTTTAAAAAGAGATCTCCAGTTGAGCCAAGGAGAGCTTTGGGAACTTTGGCTTTTGGACTTTGTTTGGTTTTTGACTTTATGTTTTGTTTGATTTGTTTTCTGCATTTATGCCTCAACATTACATTACATTTCCAACCATGCACTCTGCTTTACACACTGACGTTACTGATGACACAGAAACATTGTGACATCCTTTGATTGTTTTCGTTTTATTATTTATTATTTAATGTTACCTTAATTTAGAAGTAAATAAACATCTTCTTGAGCTTAATATTTGGTTTGCGTGTGTCCCTTGTTTTTGTTGCTTACCTTGAGCCAGGGGTCGTAACACAGGTTGTCAATTAAGAAGCCCCTGTTGACCATTATGGCCATGTCAGGAGTGAGGACGTCAATGATCCCTGATTGCTTGAACAGCTCCCGGTCACTGATTGACCCCGTATACAGTCCAGAGACAAAAGTTACTGCACCATGAGGTGCCATTCCTATCAAAGCCTTAAAGGTGCAGTGAGATTTGTAGCTGGAAAAGACCTCACTCTGTAATAGCAGAGACAACGGCGTTTGGCACAGTAACGGAGCTCGGTACTGTCCAGGATAACCTGGGTGTCTCGGAAATTCTCAAATTCCTCTGGCAGGTAGGCTCATACTCTCTCTTTCGGCAACCAAATTTGCACGGAACCTAAAAGAAAATAGAGGAAGTTCGCCCAAGTGGTTATGATGCGGCTCACTGTACTCTGATGGACATGGAAGTGATGAGCCAGGTCTTTCTGCTTGAGGCCCAAAGCAAGGTGCATCATGAAGAGGAAGAATTCAGGCTCCGGAACTGACCAATAATCATGTCCACGATCAATTTCCATTGCGTTTTCCTCCATATCAGAGTCCGGTAGCGGTGGTCGAAAACAGCAAGTTAGACGAAATACTGTCCTCTGTCAACTCCATGAAAATGGATTTTCTTCTAGATTTGACAAAGTGGTAGAGTCTATTGACGGTCTGAGGAAAGAGATAAATGACTGTATCCGGCGAGTATCACAAACGGAAACCCGCATCTCTGACGCAGAAGACGTGATAGAAATCCTACGTGCTAAAGTGAACACACTGGAATCCAATGAGAAAGCACTGGAAGACAAAGTTATGGACCTTGAGGCAAGATCTAGACGAAACAATCAAAGACTGGTCAATCTGCCGGAGGGAGCTGAAGGACAGGACCCATGTGTGTTTTTAGAGAGGTGGTTACCGGAGATGCTCGGCACAGGGGCAGTTGTCATAGAACGAGCGCACCGAATTGGACCTAAGAGGGACAACAACACACCACCCCGCACTCTCATAATGAGATTCCTCAACTACAAGGATAAACAGGTGATTTTTGCAGCAGCACGAGCAAAAAGTGACATTCGGTTCCAAAATCAACAGGTACGGATATATCCGGATACAGCAGCTGGACTACATCAACTACGGAAGCAGTTTGATTCGGTTCGAGCGGAGTTACGCAAACTGGGACTGCGGCACGGAGTGGCTCATCCGGCCAAACTATTGGTGAATTATAAGGGTCAGACTCATTCCTTTACAACAGCAGCGACGGCACGAGAGTTTGTGAAGAAAGTTCAGAAGGCAGCAGAAGAGGATGAATCACTGCCAGCTTTGGACTAAACCACACTCTTTCTTTATTTTCTTATCAATGAGAAACTTCCAGGTACACTGTGTGGTAAACACCTGTCCTTGTTTAGATTTTTGATATTGAGATAATTCGAAATGTCTGAAGTTTTGAAGTGTTCAGTTTTTTTTTTTTTTTTTTTCTCACAAGGGCATGGTGAATAGATATGGAGGCGCACTTATTGTGCGTTATTGAAAGAGTACAAAGAGTGTAAACTTGCGGTGAAACAAGAGAGGTTAATTGATTGTTAATAATAGTTAACAGTATTGGTAGTAAGGGTTCTGGTTTGGCTAGAGAAGAGTGGTTAGGCTGCTCCTCAATGGGTATGGAGTGGCCACATGCGATAGCGGGAGACGTACTGTCGAGGGAGGGATACCCATATGGGGAAGTAACGAGGGGTAGTTCGCGTTCATGGTGTTGGATATATGTTCTCATATCCGGGTTGGTTACGCTTCTCCATGAAAGAATCCTATCTTATGAGGTAAATACATATTTCCTGATTTTACAGTTTTGATATATCTCAAATGTCACAAACATTGAACCTGAAGTTTGTTACGTGGAACTGCAGGGGCCTACAACGTGTTAAGAAGATTAAACAAGTTATGACTAAATTAAAAGATATGGACTCTAAGATAATATTTCTGCAAGAGACACACCTTGTGGAGGAAGATGAGAGAAGGGTTAGGAGGAGGTGGCCGGGTAGTGTATTTACGGCAGCATTCACATCAAGAGCAAGAGGAGTTATGACTCTGATCCATGATTCCATTCCATTTCATGTAAAAATGTTATTAAAGATAAGAAGGGCAGATATTTAATAGTTCAGGGATCTTTATTATTAGAGAACTTAAACTTGGTTAATGTATATGGTCCTAATCTAGATGACTCGGGGTTTTATAAAGATTTATTCCTTTTACTTTCAGCATTACCAGGGCGCTATGTGATTGCAGGGGATTTTAATTGTACCCTTCACCCAGGCATAGATAGATCCGTAGGAACAGACCAATCACATAATAACTGTAGGATGACTTTACAAAGCTTTATAAAAGATTTCAGATTGCTGGATATCTTTAGGGAATTGCACCAACAAACCAAAGTTTATTCATGCTATTCGGCAACATTTCACACATACTCGAGAATAGATTATTTCTTAATTTCATCAGAACTACTATCCAAAATCCAAGATTGCTTATACGACAGCATAGTAGTCTCAGATCATGCACCTTGTTGTCTTATATACAGAGATGACAAACTTACATGTGATCCACCTAGATGGCGCTTCCAGCATAAATGGTTGCAGGATGAAGAGTTTGTTAAGTATATTGGACATCAGATTGAAGAATTTTTTCAAATAAATACAAATCAAACGTCAGCGTGCGTGAGATGGGATGCTTTTAAAGCGTTTCTTAGGGGACATATTATTAGTTACACGGGCAATAAATCTAAAAAAGCTAGAAGGGATAGGTTGGAATTAGAAACTAAAATTAGGACTATTCAGGAAAGGGTTTATCAAACAAATGACACAGATTTGAAAAAAGAACTGCTGTTACTAAGAGCTGAATATGATAAACAATTTTAGTGTTGCGTCGAGTCTTTTAAGATTAAAACAGTCATTTTATGAACAAGGAGATAAAGCAGGAAAATTATTAGCCTGGCAAATTAAACAACTTGAATCATCAACACCAATTACGTCTATTAGAACACAGGAAAAACGCTTACAGATCCTAGAGATATTAATAATGCATTTAAAGACTACTATCAGGAGTTATATGATTCCAAAGGAAATCGCGATGGTAATGACTTAAAACATTTTTTGAATGCGCTAAATATTCCAGTTATTTCAGACGATTCGAGGGTTAATTTAAATATAGGAATAAATAAGGTAGAAACATCACAGGCAATTGATGGAATGAATTCTGGTAAGCAAGCAGGACCAGATGGTATTCCTATTGATCTTTATAAAGAATTTAAAGATAAATTGCTAATACCTCTATTAGATATGTTTACAGAGGCATTCGAAAAAAGCGAACTACCATCCTCCATGAATCATGCCCTAATTACTTTGGTGCCAAAGCCTGGTAAACCCCCTGATAAAAGAGAAAACTTAAGACCTATCAGTTCACTAAATTCTGATCTCAAGATCATTTGTAAACTTTTAGCAACAAGGCTTTAAAAAATCCTGCCGGACATAATAAATAGGGATCAGAATGGGTTTATAATTGGAAGACAAGGTTATCACAATGTAAGAAGGGTTTTGAATGTTATTTGGTCTAAAGAAAATACCCAAGATACTGCGCTCCTTTCGTTGGACGCAGAAAAGGCCTTTGATAAGGTCGAATGGCCCTATCTTCTTCATGTTCTGGAAAGGTTTGGATGTGGAACTAACTTTATTAAATGGGTCAAAATGCTATATAATAACCCGACTGCGGAAATCATGTCAAATAAGTTATTCTCAGAGCCAATTAAAATTAAAAAGGGTTGTAGACAGGGATGTCTGCTCTCTCCCTTGCTATTTACGCTAGCAATAGAGCCTTTGGCAACAGCCATTCGCATCCATCCACAAATTTCGGGAATTACAGTGGGACCCACGGAGCACAGAATCTCTTTGTTTGTGGATGATGTCATCTTATTTTTGACAAACCTCAAGACCTCAATCCCGGCGGTGGTGAAAGTAATTCAGGAGTTTGGGAAAATATCAGGTTATAAAGTAAATAATACTAAATCCTCCATTCTCTTATTAAATGTAGCTGAAAGGATTAATCCTATTTGTGAGATTACTCAATTTAAAGTAGTGGAAAATTTTACCTATTTAGGTATCCAGATTTTTCCAGTATTGAATCAGGTTGTTAAAACTAACTATGAAAATCTAATGAAAACAATAAATGATTCAATTAACAGATGGACAACCATGCCTATATCCATAATGGGAAGAGTCAATACTCTAAAAATGAATGTACTACCAAAATTACTTTACCTTTTTCAAAATGTTCCTCTGCCACCTCCTCCTGAATTATTTATATGGTTGAAAAAAAATTACTGTGGGCTTTATATGGAATAATGGGAGGCCTAGGATTCGTCTTTCCTTACTCTATTTACCATTCGATGGTGGAGGGCTAAAATGTCCCAACTTCAAATTCTACTATTGGGCCACACAGTTAACGACTATCATCTTTTACTTTTCAAGCAAAGACAATCCACATTGGGTCAAAATGGAGTCTCATGATTTAAAATTATCTCTCCCATTATTCATGTATTCTGACAGGGCAAAAAACCTACAGAAACAAGCTAGAAATCCAATACTTATATTGGATATGATTATGATTGAAATATGATTAAAGTCTGGCATGATGTAAGTAAAGCCTTCAAAGAACCAAACATTTTGTCACAATTTAGCCCAATATGGGGCAATCAGCTCTTTGTACCAGGAAGGGCAGACGTAACTTTCAAACGATGGGCATCGGCTGGACTTAAAACAATTAATGACCTCTATCTATCAGAGTCTGACACATTTATGTCCTTTGAAGAGTTACAATCCAAATTTAAAACTGATAAAAAACACTATTTTAAATACCTTCAGTTGAGAAGTTTTGTGAAAGCAAATCACAGTAATCTAAGTAAACCCCCCCCTTACATCGCTTGAAAAGTTGTTGGTTAAAAATAAATTGAGAAAAGGCATTATTTCATTATTTGATTTCCACTGTAACAGAGAATTCGAGGGATAAACTTATGTCATGGAATGTGGACCTGTCATTATCGCTTGGAGAAAGGGCTTGTGTTAAAACCCATACCATATCTATAAATAGCCGTCTTAGAATGCTACAATATAAATGGCTCATGCGTGTATATATTCAGTCCCTCCAGAAAAACGCGGGATTTTTTTGTGATTGTTGCGGGCTAAAATGCTTGATTATGCGGCACGTTTTCTTAAAAAATGCGATGGAATATGCGGGATATTTTTGCAATTTTATGCGATGAAATTGCGGGAACTTGCAAAAACTGCGGTTTGATGAAAAAACAGAAAAAAATAAAAGGTGATTCCCCCAACACCCTGTTCTCACTAGGCTACTACTTTAATGTAAAGAGTAATTTCCTTTTACTTCCAATGATAAGCAAGCATACTAAATCACAGAATATTTAAGTTCTCCTTCTGTTTTTATTCTAGACCTTAACACATGGCTCAAACTTACAAAACATTGAGTCAAACAAGTTCTGTAGCTTTACAAAAGGAATATTCAACAACTTCTGTAAAAATTAATATATAAAATATATATATATAAAAAATGTGTGCTTCCTGTTTTACAGAGGTAGCTATACAAAACAGACATCTTCTATTAAATTAAGTGCTTCCAGTGCACAAAGTGCAATTTCTTACTGCAATGTAAATATACTTACAACTGTAAGGTTTTGGTACTGTTCTGTAACAAAAAAGTGCAATCTTACAACTGTAAAGTTGCATCAACGTCTGAATGAAACTACAACAGTCCACTGTGAAAATGAAAACTATAACTGCGTAGCCTCTAACACTGGCCTATCATTCGCTATCCTCATCCTCCATCCCCTCTCCCTCAACATCCATCTCCTCCCCCTCCACCATCTCCTCCCTCTCAAATGCTCCACTGTTGACTCGTTGGTTGTGGTAAAGGAAGACTAAGGCTTTGAGGTTTTGGTTGGTAGTTGATCTTCTTCGGTTAGACAGCACCAGTTTGTAGATGCTGTTGCTGCGTTCAGCATCAGCTGAGTTTGAGACAGCATCTTTGTACCGTTTGGCCAAAGAACTCAGCACAGGAAGTCTCTCCTGTAGGCCATCCCAAAACACATCCAAATCCACCACACCATATGGTGCAACTCGGAGTGCTGCTGGACCAAGAGTCTTGAAGTAAGAATCAAATTCATCACCCGGCACTTCAGTGAAACCTGGAATGGCCTTGTAGCTTGCTACGGAGTCATCTAGGAATGCGATGTTGCGAGGGTCAAACACCCTGACCTCCTGGAGAAACTCAATGGCTGGCTGCCCATGTGACATGTACTTGGTGAGCTTTTCTTCAGCGTTTTCATATGCCTGACCAACTGTGCAGAGGATCTGTGTCTTCGTTGTGTGTGGCAAGTCAAACCCTTCAAAGTATTCGGCACACGCCTCATACTGCAGCTCTTTGTTGGCAGCGAAGACCACCTGCAGATCCTCCAGGTAAGTGAAGATCTTTGTGGTCACAGGACGCCTGCTCTGAAAGACATCGAGTAGACTTAGGAAGTGTTTGCACTTTTCAGCCATGATGTTAATCTGGACATTCAGGGACTGAGCTAGGTCTGGGTCTTGAAGCATCTCATGGAGTCTCTCCACAGAATGTGGAGCACTTCTGCTACACACCTATAGAACATCTGGGAGAAACTTAGCATGAAGATGTTCAACTGAACAAAAGGTTTGCGGAAGGCATTGCCAATAAGATTAATTATGTGTGCCATGCACGTGATGTGTAGTGAGTTGGGGAACAACGATTGCAGAGCTGCTGTATATGCCTTCTTCATGTAGGCTGCATTATCAGTGTCGAACACAATCACATCCTCGTTGTTAATGCTGTATTCTTGAAGGCACCTTACAACAGCCACAGATACTGTGGAATGATTGCACTGCTCGAGAAAAACTGTATCTGCAAGGTAGGCCAAGATCCTCCCAGAATGATCCTTCTCAAGTGGTGCAAGGAGGATATTCAGGACACATCTCCCCTCGACATCTGGAGTCTCATCGAATATCACAGCAAGAGGTTTTCCTGCAAGAAGTGTCTTCAGCTCCTCTTTTTCCCTCTCATATACTGCTCCCAAGTACATATCTTGAAGGTGGTGAAACCCTGGAATGGCGCCACCATTGATGACATTCTCATTCAGAAATTTCCTCAGTGTAGGGTGGTCACTCTTAGACAGTGGGATGTTAATTGCAGTGCAGGTGGCAACCCAGGTTTCACAAATCTACAAACAGAAAAATACTTTTGTATCATTAGGCTGCATTGTGTATACACACACACACACACACACACACACACACACAAAGTCCAGTGTAACCTACAAAAACTGCAGTATAAAACTGAATTATTTACAGCAAGCCTTTCACTGAACAGTAGTGTTTCTGCAAATAAAACATAATTCTTTCATGGCAAAATCAATCATCTTGCATGGGAAATTACACTACTGTTAGGCTATCTAACCCTAACGTTAACTTACATCCACACACAACATACTTGGAAATCTCATTAACACTCAAACACACCTCTCTCTGTTTCATTCTGTTTTCAATTTATCTATCAACCTTTTCATAATTTTACAAGCTTTAATCTTGTATGTTACTGACCTTGATTCTTTCAGCCCTAGCAACTGTTTTGGAAGTTGACGCCTCGGTGTAGGTGAGCTGCTTCTTCCTGCCTGCTTCCGCTGCTTTAACCATCCTCAAATGTTTGGCGGTGGCAAAGTGGTTTTCCAGCGTCGACTTCCGTCTGTGGTCCACGACGCAGTTGCACGGAGTGCAAAACTGCTTTGCGCGGTCTGTTGCACTTATTTTTGTTGGCAAATGAGAATTATTTGCATGCTGCTTCATCATGGTTTCACCGCGGGGTTTGCAGATGATGTTCACGTCGTGTAATTACTTCACTTCATAAGGTTCCCATGGCAATAGGGGGAAAATAATGGCGCTTTACTTGTGTTAAGTAAACGCAACATTTTTCAACTTTCTGCTAAGATATATGTGACTTTTTTGCAACGAAAATACAGGGATTATGAAATCATGCTAGCCCCGCATATTTTGCTTGCTGAAATCGGCAATTTATGCGGCAAAAGTGCGGCGTATTTGAAAAAATGCGACCCCCGCATGAATATGCGGACTTTGGCTGATTATGCATGAAATCAGGCGATCGCATAATCGCGTTTTTCTGGAGGGACTGTATATTACACCTGTACAACTAAATAAATATAATAATAATATACCGGATATATGCATAAAGTGTGGCTCTAGAGGGACTCTAATACATTGCATGTGGGAATGCAGGCAAATAAAAATCTTCTGGGAGGAGGTAAAAAATTTAATTGAAAAAATTACTTCCAAACGGATAGTTTTGGACCCAAAATTGTTTTTATTAGCTCTATACCCAGACAAACATAATTATAGCAAAACTGAATGTACTTTTATAAATATAAGTTTGTTGTCTGCAAAGAAATGTATAGCTTTGTCTTGGAAGAATGTGAACAGACCCAGTGCCACCCAGTGGTTAAAGCAGATGATGTCCAGCCTCCCACTAGAGAGAAGCGTTGTTCAATGTATTAGTTCTTTCTTGTTTATTTCTTGCCTTTTAATGGGTTTAAATTCATGTAATGCAGTAATTATGTAAACATGGACAAATTTGTATTAACAAGATTATGATTGTATTTACATGAAGAAAATATTAATACAAATATTTTGGGAAAAAAAAAGAATAGTTTTTCCAGTGTTGCCAGGGCTTCAGTCAGTCCAGTCACTTTGTGGATGCAGTCCTCCAAATCATCAGCCCAACACTTTGGGCAGTAAGTGTGGCTGCTGGTCCACGTCATGTATTGTAAATGTTACCTGCTGTCGGTGAGTCGTTTAGTCAAGTCAAGTCATGTCAAGCCAAGCCTCAGTTTTTGTTCACGTTTGTATTTTACTCTTTGTTTGTACTCTTAATAAACTGCACTTGGGTTCTCACTACGCTCGCCTCCAGTAGACTCCCTAGGTTACAGAATACATGACCTCACCATGAACCCAGCAGTTGCACTCTTGAATCTTCGCCAAGGCCATCGCACCATTGAAGACTACGTCCAGGACTTTTGTGAACCCTGCCACCTGGTAAATTTCAATGATGTTGCCCTAAAGGACATTTTTCACTACGGTCTGAATGAACCTGTCCGTGCCAGACTACATGGAGGGAATATCCACTGGTCATTGGAACATTATATGGACTATGCTGTTAAGTGGGTCTTCCTTCACTGTGGGAATTGTGGATGAGGAGCCCCACAATCCCACAGTACCTTCCATATTAGAGTGTCTCCATACCCCAACATTCATGTCTGGAATTATTTATGCCACGCCAGTGTCTCGTCTCGAGCCGGCCGCGTCGCACTCAGGCCCGCCGGCCATTTCGCCCTTGAGGCTGCCGCACCAGTGTCTCGCCCCGAGATGGCCGCCATGCCAGCGTCATGCCACGGCAGAATCTCATCATGCCACGCTGGAGCCTCACCACGCCATGGCTGCCACGCCTGCCATACCAGAGCCCCCCCTCATAAATCCTGCCCTTGATTTATGAGGGGGTTATAGGTACCAAGCTCCTGTGGCTGTGGAGCTTGGTACACCACCTAACCATGGCCCAGGTCCTCCAGTGCACCGGGACCCCATGCTCCAAGGCTCAGGTCCTCCCACACTCCACGGCCCAGGTTCTCCAACGTTCTACGGTCCAGGCCCGCCTCTGCCATGCCCAGGTCCTCCTATTCCCCTGCACGGCCCTGGCCCACCATCCCTCCAATCCCTCTAATTTGTTGCTTCTTCACCGCAGTAAGAAAAAAAATCCCATACCGTCACACCCCAACTCTCCTGTCATCTAAGTTTAAAAAAGAATCACTAGTATTTTCTGGGTCACGTGACCATAAATGATAAGATTGCTTCCTCTCAGTAACCACTGCATGTTCCCTTCACTAATAGGCCCTTAGTAAAGGGATTCAGTTGTTCATTTTCATTTGAAACGCTAATGGCGTCCTTTTCTCAAAGTGCCCTTCAAGGGCTCAAAAATGCCGTTTCGAATTTGCCCTTGAATATGCGCCTAATAGCGAACATTTATGTCAGCTATGCCAGACAGATAATCCTCTTCATGTTAAATCAAATCATGCGTTTTCTACCCAAGCTCTATGCCAGTTTGAAAAAGGTGGCTGAGGCGAAGCGGCAAAAACATATCCAGTGAAACGAGAGAGGACAGCCGCAACTAAGGAGGTTTAAATGATCAGCCCTTGGGCTTGGTGCCTCAAAATATGGGATCCCAAGTAATTGCCTGCCCTATTGTGACGCGTCTGCACGTAGGTAATTCTTTAGGTTTTAAACTTTGGATATTATTTTTGTCAAAATGAAACGTTGGTTAACGACACAGGAAGGCCACCGGAGGAGAGCGGAGACGCATCATCGTCATGCCTTTGCAGTATGATGCAGGAGCAGCACGTGCTATTGGGCTTTCACAGATGCCAGGTTTGCAGTGCACAACTGATCTGTTTAACACAAACAACATTTACTTATTTTTATTTTAAATCCAAAAGTTGATACTAAACATGGCTTGTCAGCATTGTGATTTCTCTTGTATACACTATATTTCATAGATGTCACATTTAAATGTTTTATTAAATTTATTATGTTATATTTACTGTATGTAAACAGGGTTCCCACTCTAAGCCAAATGTCAAATTCCCTGACTTTTCCTTGACTTTCACAAACTAAAAAGCTGAATTTCCATGACCTATAATGAACGGAGCACTGAACAGACAAAAAACGGTCACAAACAGTATTTTTCAAACTTTATTTACTTATTCACAGTTGTTTTATTACAAAACTAACTTAAACACCTACACACGACTTTTTTTCTTTTATTTGTTAAATGGACTTTGACTTTCAGAAATTAATTGTTTTCAGGGGTTAAAAAAGGATTTTCTGTTTGTGATCAAGTTCATTCTTCACATTTAGTTTTTGCAGATCGCGTTAGACTGTTAGACTGAGCAATCAATGTAAGATTGCCTACACTTTCTGCCTTTAATGCAAGGTCATCAGCAGATTGCGCCATAGCTGAGGCATCCTCCTGGAGGCGTGCTCTCTTTTTCTTCAGCTCATCAATCTCATCAGAGAGAGTTTTCCTTTTCATGTTTAGTTTTTCTGCTCCTTTAAGTCTTTTCCGTTCCTTGAGATGAAAGAAGAGATCTTTGTCCGACAGCTTTAGCATAATCCTCTCTTCAGGCAGGGTAATCTTTCAGTAGCCAATAAGCATTACGTAAGAACTGGTCTACATTCCAATTTGAGGTATCTGCACCCTTTTCAAATACCCCATGCAAAATATGTAGGCCACAGTTACCCACAATTAGTAACACAGTTCTTGTCCAAGTTCAGTTTGTATAAGGTCTTGGAATTTAAAATTAACATTAGGTCCATCCATTGAAAGCTGTATAAGACCTTTGTAATTCAACCCCTCTGTTGACTTGTGGAAGTCCTCCACCATATCCTCTGCTGTGGCCCATGAATCCAGAAGTGAAGTAGCATGTAACGACAGCATCATTGTCCTAAAATCTTAAATGAATGCCCCTTTGCTTTGTTTGGGTCTTCCGATTAAAGCATTAAAGCTTTCATCAAAAACCAAATCACATCCATCCTTAAGAGACCTTATTCTGTCCATCAGAATTGACATATTCCTGGCATGTTTGCCTTAGTTAACAGGTGGTACAGGTGACTGCATTTGATTAAGTGATTGCCAGTTGACGAGCTCAAGGAAATAAAATGGCGCTGAAAAATAGCCTAACCACTACAATACAAAACGTGTGAAACGTGACAAAAAAAAAACAAAAAATAAGGTATAGAATACATTTTGATAAATGGAAACTAAAATTTAAAGCATCAAACAAAAATCCCTGATATTCCATGACTTGGACAAAAAAAAATATTAAATTTCCTGACTTTCAATGTGTGGAATAGAAATTTTAAAATTCTATGACCTGTGGGAACCCTGTATGAACTAATACTTTTGATTTATATATTACGTTGCTCACGCAAGTGGCAAAACATTTAAACATAAGCTTTATGTTTAAAACTTACATGATTGGTAATGTGTATGTAACTATCCGTAATTTATTTATTTATTTATTTATTTGCCAAACGACGGTAATTTTCTTGAAATCTGCCAGTTACGGAGAACTGCCAGGTTTGTGGAACTATTTCCCAGTGGTTTAAGTATTTGAGTAAATGCAATTAGTTACTGTACTTAAGTATATTTTTGTTGTATGTTTGCCTTTACTCACCCAAACTTGCCAACAAGGCTACTTTACATAAATGCAAGCGCATTAGCAGTTAGTTGTGAATCTCAGGTGTTTGATTTAGGAGATGAGGCAGATAAGGTATCTGTACTTTTATTCAAGTATGGTTTTCAGGTACTCTTTACACCTCTGCTCTTTCCAGAGTGACGACTTCTAAAACAGCTCTCTTTCGAGTGAATCCTCATGTGATCCCTAAGGTTACTGATGAATCTGAAACTCTTTCCACACTGATCACACATGAATGGCTTCTCTCCAGTGTGAATTCTCATGTGAAAATAAAGTGACAATTTATATGCGAAACTCTTTCCACACTGATCACATGTAAAAGGCTTCTCTCCAGTGTGAATATTCATGTGTTCCCTAAGGATTTGTTCCCGTGTAAAGCCATTCCCGCACAGAGTGCAGGTGTAAGGCTTTTCTCCAGTGTGAGTTCTCATGTGGTCTTTAAGGTGCCCTTTTTGACTGAAACTCTGTCCACATTGTTGGCAGGTGTAAGGCTTTTCTCCAGTGTGAACTCTCATGTGGATGTCAAGGCTTCCTTTTACATTGAAACTCTTTCCACACTGTTGGCAGGCGAATGGGCTTTCTCCAGTGTGAATTCTCATATGGATTTCAAGTTTTTCTTTTTGTCTGAAACCCTTTCCACACTCTTGACATGTATGACGCTTTTCTCCAGTGTGAATTCTCATGTGTGCTGTAAGGTTACCTTTCTCACTGAAACGCTTTCCACATTGTTGGCAGGCGTAAGGCTTTTCTCCAGTGTGAGATCTCGTGTGGATTTCAAGTTTTCCTTTTTCACTGAAACTCTTTCCACACTGTTGGCAGGTGAATGGACTCTCTCCAGTGTGAGTTATCATGTGGACTTTAAGGTTTCCTTTATAACGGAAACTCTTTCCACACTCTTGACAGGTATGAGGCTTTTCTCCAGTGTGAATTATCATGTGGACTTTAAGGCTTCCTTTTTGTGTGAAACTCTTTCCACACTCTTTGCAGGTGTAAGACTTTTCTCCTTTGTGAATTCTCAAGTGGATTTCAAGTTTTCCTTTTTCACTGAAACTCTGTCCACACTGTACGCAGGCGAATGGGGTCTCTACAGTGTGAATTCTCATGTGGGTTATAAGGTTTCCTTTTTGAATGTAACTCTTTCCACACAGTTGGCAGGTGTATGGTTTTTCTGCAGTGTGAATTCTCATGTGGACTTTAAGGTTTCCTTTTAGACAAACTCTTTCCACATTGCCGGCAAGAAAAAGTTTTCTCTCCAGTGTGAATTCTCAAGTGGACTTGAAGGTTTCTATGTTGATCAAAACTCTTTCCACACTGTTGGCAGGTTAAATAACTTTTAGTTCCTGTCTTTTGAACTCTTTTTAGCCAGTGTCGACCTTTCCCCAGTCATGAAATCATGTTTATCATTATGTTCTTTCTCTTCTTCCCTTTCATTAAGTTCATGGCTAGCCTCTCTGAGTGCCGTTAGGTCTAGGATGAAAATAGACAACAATTTTGACATTTAAAGCATCAAAACCAACAACATGTATGATCTATACCAGGGGTGTCCAAACCTGCTCCTGGAGAGCTACCATCCTGCAGATTTCAGGTCAAATTCCAATCAAACATACCTGAACCAGCTAATCAGGATGTTCAGGGTACCTTGATAATTACAGCAGGTGTGTTGGAGCAGGGTTGGGACTGAAGTCTGCAGGACTGTAACTCTCCAGGAGCAGGGTTGGACACCCCTGATCTATACCCTACCCTATGGATCAGGGATGGGGGCAGCTTTGGTCCTGGAGGACCTGCAGAGTTAAATTTTATCTCTAATTAAATACACGTTCCTGTAATTTTCAAGCAGTCCTCAAGAATAAGGGTTAAATTTTGGGGTTGGGTTAAATTTTGCAGCTGTATCTGATCAAGGATGGAGCTAAACTCTCCAGAATAGTGTCCCACCAGGACCAGAGTTGCCCATCCCGTCTATAGATCTTATACTCAATACACCAGTGGTTTTCAAACCTGGTCCACAGGGACCCACCACTGCACATTTTGTATGTCTCCTGTATTTTTTACATCTGGTGAAGATCATCAGCTTGTTAGAAGAGAGCTGACATTGATAGAGAAATTGTGCTCGCACATTTTCGATCGCCTAGTGCGAGTACACCCTTAATTTCAGTTTAAGACACATTTTGAGAATAATTTATGACACAACAGTTTCCCGCCATTGACAGAATTTTCCTGGTATACAGTAGGGGTGCTTTTACTTATCTGAATCAGTACAAAACCTCCAGATCAAAACACAGAAGAAGCAGCAGCAGGAAGAAGCGATAAAAGGTTTGATCAAGTACATGCAAACTAACGCAATTATCTGTGTTATTTTTCTTGACATATTGCATGTTCAGCTATTCATACAACAAAATCTTCTGGGGTCATTAAAGTTTTGTAAAAATAATCAAAAATGCTGGTGATGGCTGGCAACTTAAAAAAAAAAAAAATTAAATGAGATGTGCTTTTTCTCTGCACAAAACTTACATTTTACAGTTATACTGTTACTTGTAAATGTCCAATACGAGCAGAATTTGTCTAGTACTTTACATGTAACTCTCTAAGCTCTTAATTGCTTGAAATCTGCTATGGAGCCGACCTGTAGTCAGTTGTCAGTTTTTATAAAATAAACTATAAAAGGACTATTTTAAATGCTTGAATATGTGCCACACTTATTGCTGCCAGCTGGTGGCATCATGACCATGAACAATAATTAATCAGCTCCCATGATTACACACACAACCTCAGCATGATCTAAATCAGGGGTTTTCAGTAGGGATGCACCAATATCAGTATCGGGCCGATACCAAGCTCATATACTTGTACACATACTCATAAAAATACCCCCAATACCAAAGACTGATACCTCATGTGACGTAACTGACAGAATTTTCCATGCACAGAGACAACGACGGCAGCAGCAGAAACAATGTCAGCCTCAGAGGTGTGGAAATACTTCAGAATTAATGATGACGGAAGGGGGGTGCTAGAAAGCAGCACATGGAGTAGGATGTGTTTTCAATTAGCTCCATCACACTTGTTAAAATGAATCATTTAAAACTTTGTTGCTCTTGCTAAATTTGATCACTCAACATAATTAACATGCTAATGATGAATAAATCTAAAAAGACTGTCAAAAAGGCTTGTCCTCGTCAGCCGACACAGTGGAAGGCACTTTAGCAAGTTTATCACAAGAGAATGTGTCTCTGAAGTCCAAGGTAACAGATTTAGAGGCCAGATCTCATTGACAAATTATCAAGATAGCTGGTCTTTGTGAGAACATCGAGAAGGGCAACCCCACACAATTTGCCTCTGGCCTATTGCCTTCACTATCGGGAGAAAATAATTTTCCGCGTGACAAAGATTGACCGAGCTCACCGCATTGGCCCCATCGTGAACAACAGACTGCGAGTTATGATTGCCAGGATACATCATGATACTATTACACTAAGATACTGCGGCTCGCCCGTAACCAAAGCCCGCTCTCCATTTTGATGGGAGTCATATCAGTATATTTCTGGACTTTCCAGCAGATGTGTCTTCCCAACGCAAACTGCTTGACGGTCCACGGGAGAAACGGAAGGAATTATTAAAGGAATAAAATATGGCCTGTTGTACCCTGTACATCATGGTAGGACTTAATTCCTAGCTCCAGGGAGTCAGCGGCCATTCAGGGGTCATGTTGTAAGCGCCGAGAACAGCTTCATCTCGGGCAGTGCTTCGGGGATTTACCGCTGGCTCTTATAATGGTTAAACATGAGACATAATTCAATTTGAGTACATAAAACGGGCAATCTTTGGTCTTATTAATCTATTATTTGTTCCACAGCAAGTCGAATTGTGCTTATAAACCCAACTGCCAGATGTCAACGTTATCTCAGAACGTAAACTGACGCATAGCCGGAGAAGCGCTAGGTGCATCAATAGCATTAAGCCCCGGCCACAGCCATGCGGACGGTGAGCGTGCAACAGCGCAAGCAGGAAAGAAGAGTCCACTAGGTGACAGTACTAAGCACAATGTGCAGTCGAAGAGGAATAAGTAAAGAGCGATTCAAAAACAAGACGAGTAAACTGAGAGGCATGCCTTCTCCATCGTTTTTGATTCCTGTTCTCTTGGTGTATCTTCTGAACTATGTTGCAATGGTGGATGCACTATTTTTCTTCTCCGATCCTGCCCAACGAATGTCCCATTGATGAAACAAGTCTGGTAAAGAGTATAGAAAAAATTTGTATTGCGCATGTGTCGAACTCGGCCATCTGCACGCATCCGCATCCATTTAGTATACTTTGAAGGATGTGCGGACACGACCAGGCGTAGAAAGTGAAGTATATGTGGGGCTTTAGCATCAGATTGACAAGAGTCAGCTGTTTGCAAAATAGACCATGTTATATAATCCAAAACTCGGGAAACTCACTGAATCTGCCAATGCCATCCGCACTCCTGAGAGGCGTTTGATAGAATGTGGTAAGTACTGCATGTTTTTCTCTCAATAACAAAATAAACAGACAACAAAAAAATGACAGCGGTGGCAGCATAAAGAAAGCATCTGATCATAGCGATGTGGATATGTTTGCAACAGCTCTGTTGTACCGAATCATGATTTGGATCGTGTGTCAAACTGCCAACGGCTGAAATCATGTGACTTTGATGCTACGAACAGCAGATTTGATACACTGATTCATTTATGATCCGAAGCTTCCTGAAGCAGTGGTTTGAAATCGGCCATCACTAAATAAGTCGTTATTTTGTTTTTTTTTGGCGCTCCAAAAACAAATATGTTTGTAGTACCTTTATGGACCTTGAGAGAGGAATTGTCATTGCTCCCTATGCAGGCCTCACTGAGCCACCGGATTTCAACTAAAATATCTTCATTTGTGTTCTGAAGATTAACGAAGGTCTTGCGGGTGTGGGACGGCATGAGGGTGAGTAATTAATGACACAATTTTCATTTTTGGGTGAAATAACCCTTTAATCTCACTTTTTATAAATCTGATATTCTTGATTTTACAAGCCACCAGTCCATTTGTTTTGAGATGTTTTTGCTCAAATTCAGTTGCGCCAAACCTGCTGTAACCATAGCCATTGATTAGCTGGGAGAATAGTCAAATTGCACCCTCTAGTGGATGACTAATGATTTGGTAAAATCGGGTGCTCGCGCCCCCTAGGGGCCCCACAGGTAGAAAACTCCTGATCTAAATTTCAAATAAATCCGGTGCCATGGCAACAGCAATAGAGATATCAAAAATCTGTTTGTAATTTTACATCAACAAAGTCTTGGGCTACGTTCACACCGTCTGTCCAAATCTGATTTTTGTGCATATCTGATTGAAATCAGATTTAGCAAGTGTGAACTGCAAAAAAAATAAAAAATAAAAATTATACATGAAATGCAATTTATACAAATCCATTTCAAGCTACATTAATGTGTGGTTTGAAATCCTATTCAAATCACATTTAAAGTGATGTAGTTGCACACTATAGTAATGAGTTAATAATGCTTAATTATGAAATTAAACCAAACCTCAACCCTAGCTCTATAGTAAATAAATGTAGTTAAAATTAGCAGGAAAATTTAATTCTGAAGTGAACTAATCCTTTAAATTACTCAGTTCTTTGAGTGATTACAATGTAATCGTCATCTTAAAATAAAGTAACCAATTAAACTGCCGTTTGTGTTTGACCAGTAGGTGGCTTTGTCACCTAATTGATGTGGTCAGTTTGGCATAACAATGACACAGAGTTTGGTGTCAATATGCAAAACCATTGCAGAGTCACGGCTTTAGATCATTTTTGGTCATTTTACAGTGACGTTTTTTGTTTCTCAAGGTACAACAGTACTGTAGAAAAAGCAAATTTCATGTTTTGTTTAATTATAGCACCACCAATTTTTTTATGTGTCCTCACAGTGAGCTCATACATACAGTGTGTCAAGCTTGGTAAAAATATCTCATTGCATTTAGGAGTTACACATAAATTTATATTTATGAGCACATAACAATGACCCATGTCCGACTTTGTATTTATTTGGCACTTACAATCAAAATTGTGACTTTTGGCTTGCAATATTAATGGGTTAGTAATGAAAATTCTGTCATCTACTCACCATTATGTTTTTCCAAACTTGTACAAGTTCTTCTGTTGAACACAAATTTTGGAGAATGTTGGTAATCAGACAGCTTACAATTTCCACTGACCTCAATAGTACTTTTCTTCTACTGAGGAAGTCAATGTTTGGTCAAGATTCTTCAAAATATCTTCTTTTGTGTTCAGCAGAAGTAAGAAACTCATACGGGTTTGGGACGACAGCAGAATTTTCATTTTTGGGTCAACTATCCCTTTAATGTTTATTCACACATCCAGTGCTGCTAATTTAATTTGTTAGTTTAACTGAACTTATTTCAGTTTGTATCAGAACTTTTACAGAACATTAAAATGACAACCATGATCATTTTGTCTCAACATGTAATTTTCACACCATTTCATCTGTCAGCGCTTATTGATTTCCAACCTACACCTGAACCACAAATGACAAGGTGAATATTTTCACTGGTTTCATCAAATATTATCAGTTCACTCTGTTCAAAATGTTTTACAGACTTGCCCTGCTGACTTTCCTCCATATGACACACACACAATAAATTATTATTTATAAAAAAATGTTTTTGCCTGATTTAATGTTCAATTACTGCTGTTTATGTTCAGGTATGTTAAAATTGATTTCATGCATTAAGATGCTCAAAGTTTTTTGTTTTTCATTGTTCTCTATTCAGATGTAGATGTTTGGTTTTATGTTGTAGAAAATATTCTCTATTTCTGTACAGCTGGACATTTTAGGATCAATAAAATGATGAGAATAAAACCAACCTGTTTGTTCCTCAATATCTTCAATCTTCATGTCTTCAGTCTCATCTTTAATAATTATCTTCATATCTTCAGTTTCCTCTTTAATAAACGCCATCTTTAAGAAGAGAATAACAGAGTTAATGGTCTTCAATGACCTGTTAAAAAACACTCAAAACTAACGCTGTAAATTAAACACTTCATATTTAAAAGTTTATGATCTACATTTGGTATTTAAAGAATTATAGATTATATTTAAATGATTACTCTTTGATGAAAACATGATTAGTTAGTTTGTTAGTGTTTGTTGTTCTCGTTCATGTTTGAGCAGCACGAGTCGTGATTCACTGAATCATTTCTCTAAATATTTGATTCAATTGACTCGGAGTTGAAAAGTTCATCATAACTCTCCAGAGACTGAACTCGTGTTCATGATAAACTGATTTATGATATATATATGTAGAGAGAGAAATGAGACGCAGGTTTACTCAGTGGATATGAGCTTTACTCACACAAATACTGTTGTTCATTACAGTTAGATAAACAATTACAATGTTACATTAAATAGTAAATAAACTCATTTCACATCGCTTGTTTAAAACAAAACACACTATAACTATACATCACTGAACTGTTTCTATCGATTAAAACAGCTTAAATTCTTAAAACAAACCTTTCTTCAGCAGAATCACAGCAGATGCAGGAGCGCGGCGCAGTCTTATGACGTCATGTCGTCACTCCAAAATAAAAGTCCTGCTAAGACGCTGCATTTTCTACAATCACAGAAGTGAACTGAAATCTAACCATATTTATCAGATAATCTTTGTATTAAAATCAAAACAGTGACAAAAATGATACAAAGAAACATGTTAAAAAGGTTGTATGAGTTCATTCATGTGTCAGTGCAAACTGAAACACAATTTATCTCTCAAGAATCAGTAATCAAGTAAAATAAGCAAAATTTCAAGTATAAATGTAGTTTATTCAATACCAGAACTATTGCTAAAAGGTTCAGTCAAGTTAAAAATGAAATGTTTCACATATTTGTAATTAAATCAGTAAGTAAAGTCTTCAATGTCAGGGGTCATTAGTGTGAGTTTCTGCCTATTTAGCAAATTAAATTGTGATGTTGACGCTCTTAAAAGAGACTTTCTGGTTCTCTGATGTAGACTAGAGCAATCAAACAAACAGTTGTAAACTTCAAACTTCACAGCATGCAGACTCTTGAAAGTCTGCCCCATTTGCCACACACACACTCACACACATTAACAGATTGGCACACAAGTACACTCTCTCACACACACACACAGACACACACAGACACACACACTAACAGATCGGCACACAAGTACACTCTCTCACACACACACACACACACACACACACACACACACACACACACACACACACACACACACTATAATATGCTGTTATACTCCATATAAAAGCCAGAAACTATCTAAAGTGCACAGGCCTATCTAAAGTGTTAATGGTGCCACCTGGTACAAATTTTACCTCTTCCCAACAGGGAAAACCACCAACAATCAGAATGCATGATTATATGGTGTCATGGCTTTGCAATCAAAAAATGTCGTCATAATGGAAGTCAATGGGGCAAAAACAGCCATGAACAGTAAATGAGGGAGAAAAAATTAAAGGTGCCCTAGAACACTTTTTCACAAGATGTAATAAAAGTCTAAGGTGTCCCCTGAATGTGCCTGTGAAGTTTCAGCTCAAAATACCCCATAGATTTATTATTATTATTTTTTAAATGCCTATTTTGGGGTGTAATTAAATATGCGCTGATTCACTGCGCATCCCTTTTAAATGCTCGCGCTCCCCGCCCCCGAGCTCTCGACTCTATATACATTGCATAAACAAAGTTCACACAGCTAATATAAACCTCAAAATGGATCTTTACAAAGTGTTTGTCATGCAGCATATCAGATCATGTAAGTATGGTATTTATTTGGATGTTTACATTTCATTCTGAATGAGTTTGATAGTGCTTCGTGGCTAAAGCTAACATTACACACTGTTGTTCTTATAAAGAATGAAGTTGTGTTTATGCATTATACAGACCGCAAGTGTTTAAAAATGAAAATAGCGACGGCTCTTAAGAAATGATGTTAACTTTAACCACATTTAACAGTACATTAGCAACATGCTAACGAAACATTTAGAAATACAATTCACAAATATCACTAAAAATATAATGATATCATGGATCATGACAGTTATTATTCCTCCATCTGCCATTTTTCGCTATTGTTCTTGCTTGTCATTTGCATATGCAAATATTGGGGGCGTACATATTAATGATCCCGACTGTTGCGTCACAATCGGTGTTATGTTGAGATTCGCCTGTTCTTCAGAGGTCTTTTGCACAAATCAAATTTACATAAGAAGGAGGAAACAATGGTGTTTGAGACTCACTGTATGTTATTTCCATGTACTGAACTCTTGTTATTCAACTATGCAAAGGTAAATTTAATTTTCAATTCTTTGGCACCTTTAATTAATTTAATAATTCAAACATAAAAATGTTTCACTTTTTATATGGGCAAATTAATAGACATATTTAAAGTTGTTTATTTAATTCCTGTTTTTAAATGTAGTTTAATAAAACAACAAATTTAAAAAATCTTTTTTGAATGTATAAAGAAAAATTTGAAATGGGTTATTTAATTCATTTTTTAAAACGTAGATCAACAAAAAGTACATTAGTAAATCTTTTTAAAAATAATTTGGCAAATGCTTTTTTCTTTATCCATTTGTCAATCGAGTGGTAAAATGCCATTGGACAGTACACACGTGGGAGCAACCAATCAACTTTCGCCTCAATTTGAAGAGCCAACCCTCTCTCACTTGTAACACTCTCTGTCGTTGGACAGTGAGAGATCAAATCTTCATCCCGCTTTAATTTGGTTTTGTGGCGCCATTTTAATGTCTTGCGCGTCAGTTATTGTGCATAAAACATCATGCAAGTACCATGGCTGACATTGCTAATATTTATAATATAAGACAACTTGCCAATGAAGTGGATAGTGGTTCTCAATCAAATGTCCCAGACCGAACAGCCACTCCGTCTGGAATGCAAGAGCTTAACGCAGTGGACAGCAAGAAAAGTTGCTTAGCCCTTTAAAAAGTTGTTGTTTGTCTGTATGCGAATGTTTATGTTCACATATGATGTTATGCCAATACTATGACACATTAAGAACGAGGCATTTGTCGCATCGCGCAGCTCAGTTGAAGTAAATCGACTTTTCACAAGCTATGGAGCAGAAGCCAGCAGAAGATCTTCAAGTCGTCGTAATCATTCTGCAAGACCTCGCAGTAGCTTCACAAGAGTGTTCTGCTGCTTTAGTATGACACAAAGTGTTGCACCAACAAAGTTTGAAAGGGACTATAGCATGAAAAAGGCCGATATAATAAACCGATGGTTTATTAATTAACTGCATGAAGACACTGAGCTGTATAATGTCTGCTGCATAATCATGCAACTGCTTTAACCCTTAAATGCATACCTCGGGTCTTTAGTGACCGGAGACGTCATTCACTACCCTCCTCCTCATTCATTTTTTAAAGTTAGACATCAACCTTCTTGGTATTCCTCAATCAATTCATTATAAAGAATATAACAAGAAAAAAATCATAAAATTATAAAAGAATGCCTATTTTTGTATTCATTTTTTGTAAAAATTGTATAGGGTCGCAAACGACCCGAGGTGTGTATGAGTGTAGGTATATTTTTTCTGCACAACAATAATTGAATCTTAGATGACGGAATAAGTGCAATTCACCTTTATTCCACAAGGTGGCAATGTCTGATACACAATGAGGAAGTGACGACTCATTCAGACAAAAAACGAAATAATAAGAAAAACATGAAATGGTTCAGCGATTTTCTGCAGAGCAAGTACTGGACGCAATCAAATATGACTGTAACTGTTACTGGATGGATCTGGTGAAGCTGTTAGCGATCGAAATATTGATTTTGAAGATATTGAAAATTATATAGTTTTGAGAATATGTTTGAGATCGCGAATGGGCTCATATTCATGACCTCAAACATTAAACTAGCCTATTATTTGCTGAATTTACTGGGAAATGAGCTCTGCGTCGGGGAAGTCTCGTGCGGCCTAACAAAATGACGCACTCACAGGCAGGATATTTTTAGTCTCAAAATGTAAAAAACTGAGATAACCACTAATTACAATGGCTAGCCCTGCCAATATATAGTGTCGGCCACAGTTTTTATCAAATAAATATGGTATGCGAGGCAAAGGTATGAAAGTTTATAGTCTATATTGATGAAGGCTGCTATCCTCGAGAAGAATCCTCGAGAAAAGCGCTAAGTTAGATTTTCTTAAAACATCTCAACATGTGATAATAATCATACTCACCCTCAAATTTTTTTCTCTCCTCATCAGTGATTTCGATGCCAAACTGCATAAGCTCCTTTATTAATTGTGTGGTATTCATTTTTCCCAACTCCATTCTGAACTTTTGAAGGCGCTTCCCAAATCCGTCGTACAACAGCCAGTCTGACGTCTGACGCATTAACTTTACGCAGGCTTTAAGCAGGGGAACATCGAATTAGACAAAATCAACACAACATAGCACAATACGTGAAGAAATATGATTATATAACATTATCTCGCATTTACCTGAAAAATGTGTCCAAAAAATGCTCGACGAAATCGTGTTCTGAAGTTCTGTCAGGACAGGACCGCGCGCGCAGACTGAAGAACGACTCAAGCAGAGCGGGAAATTCTTAAAGCGACAACAATCGTAACGTTGAAAAAAAATGAACAATTATTATAAATATATTTAATTTAATAGAATCATTAATGTGTTTGGAAATAACATTTATTTTATTTTACAGACAGGATAGGCTACATGAAGTGATGGTTAAGTATTTACATAGCTAATATATAGTCCTACAAAACATCTCAACATTTTAGTTTTAACATTTAAAACTACTTAATATGTTGTCTTGCTGTTATTATGAGCTGACATACATTTAATTAATAAAGAAACAGACATAAGGTATTCTTGTTGGAGCTTAACTGAAAAACGTTTTGAAAGGCACAAAAATGGACCTTTCACATCTAAACCTAAAATGTTGTACCTTTATAAGCCATTTTGGGTACATATTTGTACCCTAAGGACCAATTGTGGACCGTACCGTTTTGTACCGAACAAAATTTTACCTGCACTGTACCTTTTTTTCTGACAGTGTACAGTTTGAAGATCCTGATTTCGGAAATACATTATGTGATCTCGAGAACATTGATGAACTTCCCTCCAAAGCAACTGTGAAGCTCATCAAAACACTTGAGCTAGATGTCCATTCTACTGACACAGACGAGACAGCGTTGGCTGTAGACAGTTTCTTATGACATTGAGTTTGCCTTGAGAGAGGGCAGTTCTGAATATGTTTGTTACGGCCCATGTCCGAGTTAACAGCTCGTTTAAAAATAATAACTCAATGAGGACATGGACCGCACACATGCAAGAGCCACGGACACCATTGTCAATTTTCAGGACAATAAATCGCCCTCGTTTAATTATAATAAAAAGAAGGAATAAACAATTCATAAATAAAGTTGCAAACAAAATTAGACAAAACATTAACAAAGGAATTAACAGTAAACAGGTAGGGAAAAAAACAGCCAAAGGAACAAAGAACGCCTGCCTGGCTATTCTCACCAACAGTTCTTACCTAGCTTCCGATAAAGCAAAAGGAGTGAGTCTTCCGGGCCTCTGCTTCCTTCACTATACTTACTACATTATTAAACAGTGACCTGTTTAAACAAATCCACTACCCGTTACTGTTAAAATTAAACATTAACCATATAAAGAAAACATATAGAACAAAACAATGACAAATCAAGAAAACAAACTAAACTACAACAAAACACAGACTAAGCGCCCCATGAGAGCGGACGATGGGTGTTCAACGGGACCGCATCGAGGGGAGAACGCAGAGAGAGACACCAGCGAGAGAGAGAGTCCATTGACGCCATCCACGCTTTTTATGCCGGAAACCCAGTGACGTCATCGTGCTTCCACCAATCCAGAGCTCCACCTATGGGTCTTTAAAACAAACTACACAGCCACGTAACAATGTTAAAGAAGGAAAGCATCTTAAATTGACAAGGGATCAAAAACATAACATACTTGAGAGAATGATTGATACAATTTACAGCTTCAAGGCATACCCAAGTGATAATGACTTTGCCAAAGCAGCTGAAGCCCTGGTGAAGAAACACCCGTTTGAAGGAAAATAGCTCAAGAACTGGTTTTGATGGCTGGAAAGTGTCCTTGAAGTTCAAAATGGATAACTATAGAAGCAAACTTCGCGATCAGGAATGCAAGAAGTTGACATCAATGGGTGTAAAAGAAGCAGGAGCAATCCAGATGCAGAACATAGTTGTGCAAATATTAAATGCCCTAGACGAGCAGAAGTCAACTTCCTCCCTAACTTTCCTTATGGGTCAGATGAACGAAGATTTACGTCTAAAAATGATGGATGACCTTAAAAAGAAGGACCAAGATGTCATGATGATAAATCGACACATGCAACAAACATTTGTGCTGAGACGAAAAGAAATTGTGCAGTCCAGTCCATCAGCCAGCTTTTTTTCGCGAAGCTCAAGTAAGTGATGCTTTAATAAATCGTTTGTTTACTTCTCAAAGAGAAATTTTTGGCATCTTAAAGGGTTAGATCACCCCCAAATGAAAATAGTGATTAACTACTCACCCTCATGTCGTTCCAAACCCGTAATACTTTAGTTCATGTTAAGATCAAGGTCAGATTTTCTTCCATTGACTGCCTTTGTAACTACCATTTTGACGCTTCAAAAACTTCATAATGAGATTGAAAAAATAATCCATATTACTCAAGTAGTTTAGTCCAAATTTTCTGAAGAGAATCAATTGCTTGTTATGATAAAAAGATTTAATTTAGACTTTTACTCACATTTAAACATTGATTAGATGCTAAACCTAATTTGAATAACGCACAAGATTCAACCTTTTCCGGAAGCACAAACGTGCTGCTTAATACATGAGAATGAACCTCATTGGTTATGCAGCATGTTTGAGCTCCCAGAAAAGGTTGAATCTTGTGCATTATTCACATTCAGTTGAGCTTCTGCTTATGTTTGCTGATCAACATGCCAGTAAAAGTATAAATTAAGTATTTTCATCATAACAAGCAATCGATTCTCTTCAAAAAATTTGGACTAAACCTTAAGATTATTGATTCTTGACTTGATTCTTGATCAGTGAATTAGTAGTTACAAAGACAGTCAAGGAAATTTGACAGCATTCTGTCATCAAAAAGATCTTCATTTGTTTTCCGAAGATGAAAAAAAGTCTTAACGGGTGTGGAACAACATGAGGGTGAGTAATTAATGACAGAATTTTCATTTTAGGGTGAACTAACCCTTTAAGGTTTTTGTATGTTCAAATTAATTTTGTTTTAATGCTGTCTTTAAAAGATTAGTTCACCCAAAATATTTCATACTTATTTCATTTAGGTTTGTAAACACACAAAGGTGAGTAAATGATGAATGATTTGTAACAGCCTTTTCATGTGATTATTTTTTTTCTATTTATTGTTGCAGGCACTTGCAGAGTTTCACAGAATCACAAATCGAAATCTGCAGCAGACATTGTACTCCTCCCTGGATAAACATACTCCACAGATTATGGATCTTTTCAGAGCTAAGGCAGCAAAGGGTGGTGTCAGTGGCAACAAGATGGCTGCAATACTAAAAGACTGCGATGAACAAGTAAGTAGACTTGAACCTATTGAAGGGCTGAACAGGATGATATCATTGGTGTAAAAGTAGTCCATGCAACACAAATGTTAATGGGTTAACCCAAAAATGAAAATTGTCATCAGTTACTCACCCTCATGTCATTTCAAACAGGAAGACTTTTATTCATCTTCATATCATAATTGAAAATCTTGGGGGGGGGTCTTTAAAAAAGACTGAAATGTAAAATAATCAACTCCTCCATACACACTCTAGGAAAAACATGGTAATATGGTAGCACAAACGTCAACTAACATCAAACTGTGATTTGTGAGTTGTTTAATGTAATATTGAGTGCCACCATTTTTTTTCCAGGCTGATGGGCAGAGTAAATCATTTCAGTTTGTTCATCATTCAGAGTGACTATTGCTTCAGAGAAATAACCATTAAAGGGTTAGTTCACCCAAAAATGAAATTTGTCATTAAAGGTGCCATAGAATTGAAAATTTAATTTACCTTGGCATAGTTGAATAACAAGCGTTCAGTACATGGAAATGACATACAGTGAGTCTCAAACTCCATTGTTTCCTCCTTCTTATATAAATCTCATTTGTTTAAAAGACCTCCGAAGAACAGGCGAATCTCAACATAACAGTTACGTAACAGTCAGGATCATTAATATGTACACCCCCAATATTTGCATATGCCAGCCCATGATCATGGCATTACACAAGTCTGGATCTGTGTACAGCTGAATCAACAGACTTTATGCAGGTAAGCAAGCAAGGACAACAGCGAAAAATGGCAGATGGAGCAATAATAACTGACATGATCCATGATTACATGATATTTTAAGTGATATTTGTACATTGTCTTTGTAAATGTTTCGTTAGCATGTTGCTAATGTACTGTTAACACTAGAACCGCCGGGGGTCGCTGTATACCTAAAACCGCCATGCGGGTAAATTTTACCCACGCACATAACACCTGTTTTTATATGACTAAAGAACATATTATTTCACTGTATTATGTCACTGTCTTCACAAAAAAGTGTCTAAAGTCATGAAATGATTATGTCTAGTCATCAACTATATTTTTGTCCTGTTGTTTTATGTTCAAGGCTTTTTTTATGCTTTTCATAAAGGTCAATATAAGCTAAATATGTCTGCGCTGACAACGAGAATTAGATGGAAGTAAATACATATTTGGGTGGTGTAATATTATAATTAATCATATATTAAGATAACCCATGTTATTTAAATGTCTAAAATAGCCTATAGACAATAATGAACAATAATAATTCAAGCACACTGCATAGGATGATGCGATGGCAAATTCATGCAAACTGCTTCACCTAATTAATTATTAATTTGTTTCGTTTTATGATTTATAATTTGAATAAGAGAACAACACCAGTAAACTTCAGGTAATCAAAAAATGGTTTTATTCAGTACATCATAGATTGGATTTTTCTTTTTCTTTTTTTGCCAGGAAACGGGTAGACTAGGATAAATAGCAACACAGTAGCGAACAATAAAAGATAGAAATGACAAAACAAACAAATAGTTATTAATTATTAATAAATAATTAAATAAATAATAAATAATTAATCAGAAGTTTGGACATTTATGAGTAGGCTAAAACATCTTCATTTGAACATGTGTTGTGAGACTATTTACAGTAGGTCTACAGATTGCTCAAACACAGTTTGGGCAAACATTCATTACTTTGACTGTGCATTTCCCACAGACAGCATTCCGACACTTCAGGCACTTGGCAAACGTTTTGTTCTGTTTGCATTGTGCCTTCACCATGCACGTCATTCTCCTCAGCTGATCTGCAGTGTCCAGGGGCATGTTCACGTGCGGTGCCACTTTGGATGCCATCCACTCAGCACGCAGCTCCTGGGCCAGCTGAAGCATGAAGTCCCTTCTGGGGATGTTGTTCTCTATGCAGCTCCGGTAAAGCACACAGGCATTAATAGCAGCAAGATCCAGCAAGTTGTAAAATACAGCAACGGGCCACCTATGGGTGCCACCTTGAGACAGACACAAATACCCCTTTTCCACCAAGGCAGTTTGAGTGCTGGTTCGGAGCCAGAGCCTAGTTTCAAATCAGTTCTTTGTCTTTCGACACACAAAGCACCAGCTCCGAACCAGGAAAAGTGGTTCGTAAGTAGCACCAAAACATTGCTGGGCTAGAAGTAAGAACCGCTTGCGTCAGGGGCTAGGGGCGGGGTTACCATAACCAACAAGAAACACCATTTTTGAAATAGCAGCTAATCGAGCTAATAGCAGCTCAATCGTAATCTCCGTCTATATACAAATTACGGCGAGCCGTGTTTGGATGCCGATGTAGGTTCGCAAAGCCATGAGCAACAACAGTAGTGAAACATCCGCGATTGTTGATAGAAGGCTTGTTCGAGATGCATCGGAGCAGCGCGGACCGATTCGGCGGGTGCTGCGGATCCACGGGAGCGTTTGTAGAGCGTACGACTCCTTGTGCTTTTGGATCGTTCTCGCGGAGCTTTGATGTCATGCGCCGATCGCTATGCGAGAAGCCGATGCATCTCGAACAAGCTTGGTGTGTTTCGCGCTGCGGCGCTAGCTTTGCTGTGTGAAATATGAGATGTATACAGTGACGTAAGACCTGGCTCTGTGTTGCTCTCTAGCCCGTGGAAAGGCAAACCGGTTCTTAGAAGACTCATCAGTTGAACCAACTCCGAACTGGCACTAGCACTAGCTCTGAACTAGCACCCGGTTCGTGCTGGTGGAAAGGGGGTAAAAGAGAGCGACAGAGAGGAAGAGTGAACATTATGGCATTATTTAGTCCATTATAATACTACTACGACAATGTAATAATAATAATAACCTTTGACTGAGTATTGGCGAGCCATCTGGTCGAGCACATCAACCCAACTTTGGTTCTGTTGTAGTAGGTCACCGTCTCAGGCTTCCTCTTGTTGTCTGTGGAGATGGCTACATGTTGGTGTTGAGTGCTCAGGATGGTGACATTTCTTCGGGGCTTACACTGATAAACAGTGTGATTTTATCACTTTTCAGCACCAGAAGGTGGAAGCCCCCGCTTATTTTTGTTGATGGTCCCCACCATGCTTGTATTTTTGCGGAGAAGCGAGTTGGCAAGCAGGATGGAGGTGAAGAAATTATCGGTGGTGACATTCCTTCCCTTACTAACAAATGGATCCACCAGCTTCAACACCACACTCTCACCAAGGCATTGTGTGGCTGGTCTGGTGTCATCTTTGCCCAGGTATGGAAAGCCGTTCAACATGTATTTGGAATCAACATCTGCTGCCAGACAAAATTTGATTCCAAATTTATCTGGCGTGTTGGGCATGTACTGTGTGAATCTGCATCTTGCCTTTGTGGGGAACAGTTTCTCATCAACAGTAATGTCTGGCCCTGGTCGGTAGCATGCAATGCAGTTCTGTGTGAATTTCTGCCACACCTCAGCCATGAGTGCAAACTTGTCAGTGGTCAAACGGCATCGCCAGGGTTCCTTCCGATCAAAGCGCAGGTAGCGCATGATTTCCCTAAACCGGTTCCTTGACATTGTGGAAATGAAGAACATGTTGCCCCATTCCTCAGACCAAAAACTTTCAATGTCAATGTTTTTCCCACAGTATGCACCCCTGACATAAAGTAGTGCAATGAATGCCTTTAGCTCAGCAAGGGACATATCCCAGGCTGTGTCCTCAGTGGCTCTGCAGGCTTCAGCCACTGTGCACTCTCGGATGTGCTGCAACATCCCTCGATCACACAAGCACATAAAAGCTGTCATCTTATCTTGGATGTTGCGCCTTGCGTGTGGTGTGGGGCCAGCGGACTCACTGAGAATATTTTGGGCTTGATGTCTCCCAGTGCCTTCACCAGATTTGAGAACAGTCCATACTGTGCCATCTTTCCCGATTTCTTGGACTGGTGCTTGTGGCTCCGTGACACACACTAAAATTAGACAGGGGTTCGACGATCATTTATAATGTATACAGGCTACTTTAGCTGATAGGAAAATGTATCTTTATAGTTAAGGGTGAAACTATAGACCACCTATGGCAGTCAGAAAAGTTACAAGCCAAAAGGCATAATAATAAGGCAGTGACTATTTGCACTAAGTGAAAATAGGAGTATTTTTAGCAAAATGGTATTTACACTAAGTGAAAATATCCATATATTATATATATAAAAAATAACTTTTTGCAGTAGTTAGATGCTATTTATACCTAGTGGAAATAGTGTCAGATACTTGCACCTCAGTATTGTAGTAAGAAAAATTATTTAAAAAGTATGCCATAATAATAGCTACTAATTGCAAATGAGTGTATTTTCAAGTTTATCAAATGGATGCCACTTAATTGTGAAAAGTTTATGTTTTGATGAAAATAAATGCCTTTCCAATCTGCGATGTGATGAGAAAAAAAGAGAATAACTAACTGTACCACTGTGTGTGTGTGTGTGTGTGTGGTGTTAGTGTAGCCTCTTCCAATAGGGCACTCTAATAATAATAACTGTGGGAGATGACTAAAGAAAATTATTTTACATCCAAAGTTTATTGATGCTCACCCTGTGTAACTATTGTAGCCATCCTGTCCTGAAGAACAGACTCAGTCGGTCTGATTTTTCTCTGAGGCTCTGGATCGCTGTCAGATGAGCTGTCAGATGCTGAGCCGACCCAGGACGCATCACTGATCTCACCACCATCAGACTCTCCATCACTCATGGCATTTAGGGCTTCTAATACCTCTTCGGGAACCATAAATCGCCTCCTTTTACTCATTGTGACTTCATTTTTTTTAACCGTTAACCACTAATTCATTGAGTGAAAGGCGTTGCCTAGCAATGTACAATATTTAAACACATGGGGCGCGAAAATGACAGCGCGAAAATACAGGCATTATATAGCGGGTATATTTGATTCGTGCGGCGCTTATAGGTATAATTGACCCGTTTTTTGATCTGGTTTTTTCTAAACAATTTTTAACATCAAGAGATTGTAAATGACAAAAATTTAGTAAAAGTCAATGACTGGGAGACTTGAATGTTTTATTGAAAACCTATTACGTACATTTAAAGAACAGCCACGGGTAAAATTTACCCCGTGGCGGTTCTAGTGTTAAAGACACCTGGTGCCACACTCTAATCAGCTAATTAACTCAAAACAGCCGCAAAGGCCTTTAAATGGTCTAGTTCTGTAGGCTACACAATCATGGGGAAGACTGCTGACTTGACAGTTGTCCAAAAGACGACCATTGACACCTTGCATAAGGAGGGCAAGACACAAAAGGTCATTGCAAAAGAGGCTGGCTGTTCACAGAGCTCTGTGTCCAAGCACATTAATAGAGAGGCGAAGGGAAGGAAAAGATGTGGTAGAAAAAAAAGTGTACAAGCAATAGGGATAACCTCAACCTGGAGAGGATTGTGAAACAAAACCCATTCAAAAATGTGGGGGAGATTCACAAAGAGTGGACTGCAGCTGGAGTCAGTGCTTCAAGAACCACTACGCACAGACGTATGCAAGACATGGGTTTCAGCTGTCGCATTATTGTGTCAAGCCACTCTTGAACAACAGACAGCGTCAGAAGCGTCTCGCCTGGGCTAAAGACAAAAAGGACTGGACTGCTGCCGAGTGGTCCAAAGTCATGTTCTCTGATGAAAGTAAATTTTGCATTTCCTTTGGGAATCAGGGTCCCAGAGTCTGAGGTCCAGTGTAAAGTTTCCACAGTCAGTGATGGTTTGGGGTGCCATGTCATTGGCTGGTGTTGGTCCACTGTGTTTTCTGAGGTCCAAGGTCAACGCAGCCATATACCAGGAAGTTTTAGAGCACTTCATGCTTCCTGCTGCTGACCAACTTTATGGAGATGCAGATTTAATTTTCCAACAGGACTTGGCACCTGCACACAGTGCCAAAGCTACCAGTACCTGGTTTAAGGACCATGGTATCCCTGTTCTTAATTGGCCAGCAAACTCGCCTGACCTTAACCCCATAGAAAATCTATGGGGTATTGTGAAGAGGAAGATGTGATATGCCAGACCCAACAATGCAGAAGAGCTGAACGGCCACCATCAGAGCAACCTGGGCTCTAATAACACCTGAGCAGTGCCACAGACTGATTGACTCCATGCCACGCCGCATTGCTGCAGTAATTCAGGCAAAAGGAGCCCCAACTAAGTGTTGAGTGCTGTACATGCTCATACTTTTCATGTTCATACTTTTCAGTTGGCCATGATTTCTAAAAATCATTTCTTTGTATTGGTCTTAAGTAATATTCTAATTTTCTGAGATACTGAATTTGGGATTTTCCTTAGTTGTCAGTTATAATCATCAAAATTAAAAGAAATAAACATTTGAAATATATCAGTCTTTGTAAAGTATGTATACGAACTGTACAGTTATTTAATCAATTTATGGGCGAAATATATGAATATAATAAATCGTAAAGCCTTATGATTAATTATGATACATATATCGACCCAAGAGGGAATTATGCATATATACGTGAATCAATTACAACAAATTATAATCAATTAAGTATATGATCAGTTCTAGCTTAATAGTTGTTTAGAGAAACTATCCAAGTTTGTCCAGCAAACTGTTAGTTTTCACAGACTACTATAAAAGGAAGGTTATTATCTGGCCACGAGAATAAACCTCCTATCATAGCATCAAAGCATAAAGCATAAAGCAATGGTGCTGGATCGAAAAACGTTAAAGTGACCTGGGTTTTATAAATGAACAGCAGAATTGGACATGAATATAATGTATTTAATATATGAAATTGTTAATACAAAGGTTACACGGCTAAATATACACAGGGCATATACATATATACAGAAGTGAACAGTAAAGAAAGGGAAAGAGAGAAAACAAGTAGCAAAACGTACTAACAGTCCTTGAGAGCCAGCAGAGAAAATCTGTTTCATTAAGTCGTATACAGGTATATTGCATCTAATGATACAGGTGATGTTCAGTGCTGCTGAACATCCAATTTGTTCCATTTGTTCCAACCAATGGTCAGGGTGCAGTGTTTGGCGGGCAAACTTTCTTTGTCTTGTCTTGCGGCTCGATTTGCATAATTTATGATGTGTAGATCAGGGTACATTTTTCTTTGAAGTACCATTAAAAATAGAACAATGCATTTTACAGTTATGTGACATACATTGTTGAATGGGGCGTAAGGAGAGCTTTACATAGACCAAGTTTGTCAGGTGGGACAAGGGAAGTTATAATTCATAGACAAATTTTTATCATTAGAAATAACACTAGCACAACTACAGTCATTTAAACTAAGTCTAAACACCAGGAAATCATACATGCACTTGACATACACGACGGGTACATTTTGGCACAGTCATATTTTGAGAATAACTGTACATACAATCTCTAAGCATGTTTGTGTGTGTGTGTGTGTGTGTGTGTGTGTGTGTTTGTGGGTGTGTGTATGTGTATTTGTGGTGTGTGTTGTAATTTGGCTGGTCTGTCTGGGCCCACAAAGGGGGATGACCCTTTTGAAGTCTCCAGAGCTAGGAAGTGGGATTCTCTGTTTAATTTCAGCGGGTCCACAAAAGTGCCAAAGTGCCTGTCTCTCATTGGACTGGACGGAGCCGATCCGTGATTTACAAACACAGTTCAGCAGGCTAAAAGCATTCTGAAAATTCCAAAGTTTATTGACTAGTCTGATCTATCCAGACGCTACACTGTGTGTAATGAATGGATATAATATACAAGTTTCACTTTTTGAGTGGAATTAGTGAAATAAATCAACTTTTTGATGATATTCTAATTACATGACCAGCACCTGTAGTTTGTATACAGCGTGCAAGGTTTATGCTCATGCTCCAAGTCTTATTTGCTGCTTTAAGTGCATCTCTGTGGCTGAATTACAGTGCCACATACTGGTCTGGCATACATCGTTTTGATTCATTTCAGAGGTTTCGTGTGGATGCAGATATTTCTTGATACGAGGAAAAAAAAAGATTGTAAGCTCAGGCTTCGTGTGGACATAGCCTTAGTCGGCCAAATAACAAAAACTACCCGACAACTGACTGTCGGCTTGGCGTGTTCCTTCCTTAAGGCTTTTCTCCAGTGTGAGTTCTTATGTCATCTTTAAGGCTTTCTTTTCAACTGAAACTCTTTCCACACTGTTGATAGGCATAATGTTTATCTCCAGTGTGAATTCTCATGTGGATTTCAAGTCTTCCTTTTCTGTTGAAACTCTTTCCACACTCTTGACAGGTGTAAGGCTATTCTCCAGTGTGAATAGTTGTGCGGACTGTAGGGTTTTCTTTGTCACTGAAACTTTCCACATTGTCGGCAGATATATGGCTTTTCTCCAGTGTGACTTCTCATTTGATCTTTTTCCACACTGTTGTCAGGTGTGAGGTTTCTCTCGAGTGTGAATTCTCATGTGGACTTTAAGGCTTCTTTTATGAATGAAACTCTTTCCACACTGTTGGCAGATATATGGCTTTTCTCCAGTGTGAATTCTCATGTGGACTTTAAGGCTTTCTTTACATGTGTAACTTTTTCCACATTGTTGGCAGGTGTAAGGCTTCTCTCCAGTGTGAATTCGCATGTGGACTTTAAGGCTTCTTTTATGACTGAAACTTTCTCCACATTGTTGGCAGATATATGGCTTTTCTCCAGTGTGAATTCTCATGTGGACTTTAAGGCTTTCTTCACGTGTGAAACTCTTTCCACATTGTTGGCAGGTTAAAGGTTTCTCCTCAGTGTGAATTCTCATGTGGATTTCAAATCTTCCTTTTCTATTGAAACTCTTTCCACACTCTTGACAGGTGTAAGGCTTTTCTCCAGTGTGAATAGTCGTGTGGACTGTAAGGTTTCCTTTGTCACTGAAACTCTTTCCACATTGTTGGCAGATATATGGCTTTTCTCCAGTGTGACTTCTCATGTGGACTTTAAGGCTTTCTTCACGTGTGAAACTCTTTCCACACTGTTGACAGGTAAAAGGTTTCTCTCCAGTGTGAACTCTCATGTGGACTGTAAGGCTTCCCTTTTGACTGAAACTCTTTCCACATTGTTGGCAGGTGAAAGGTTTCTCTCCAGTATGAATTCTCATGTGGTTTTCAAGTCTTCCTTTTCTATTGAAACTTTTTCCACACTCTTGACAGATGTAAAGCTTTTCTCCAGTGTGAATTCTCATGTGGACTGTAAGGGTTTTTTCACATGTGAAACTCTTTCCACACTGTTGGCAGGTGAAATAACTTTTAGTTCTTGTCTTTTGAGCTCTTTTTTGTGAGGAAGCCTGTGTCGCTCTTTCCCCAGTCATGAAATTATGTTTACAATAATGTTCTTCCTCTTCTTGCCTTTCATTAAGTTCATGACTCATCTCTTTCAGTTCCATCAGGTCTAGAGCAAAAATAGACATAAAACAATTTAGACATTTAAAGTATCAAAACCAACAACATGTTTGTATCCTATGGATCAGGGACGGGCAGCTTTCATACTGGAGGGCCAATCTTTTGCAGAGTTAAGTTTCATCCCTAATCAAATACACATGCCTGTAATTTTCAAGCATTCCTGAAGACTTAAGGCTGATTTTTACTTCTGCATCGTGTGTACCCTGTAGGTATGGTGTTGGCCGTGAATACCACATGTAGCCTGATGTGCACCTCTTAAAAAAAACTGTTACAACACGTCAATTCTACCCAGACCGCAAGCGCTGTGATTGGTCTGTTAGAACGCCTCTTTGGGTCAAAAAATTGGTGCGGACCAATCGGAGAAGAGCGAGTGTGTGGCAAGGGGTGCGTGGTTCAGCGAGGTCTACAGCGGGAGAGAGAGGCAGGAGACGAGTTCAAAGCATTAAACAATATATGCAAACAAAACATATTGTTACATGTGCCCTGGGTCCATGTTCTATTATCATCATATGGACTTAATTTCCCACTATC